>NW_028231993.1:1142500-1242500 GCF_054491065.1 Syngnathus leptorhynchus | reverse complement strand
TAGCTCCATAGCTCCATACTTCCATAGCTCCATAGCTCCATACTTCCATAGCACCAGAGCTCCATACCTCCAGAGCTCCATAGCTCCAGCCTGGGTGGCTGGTGGCTCCATAGCTCCATACTTCCATAGCTCCAGTCAGAGAGTTGGCGAAAATTGCACTAAGTGCGAAAGCCCATTCATTTACAACGGCGTGTCCACAAGGCGGCGACATTTCCCCGTTACCGGTGGCTGCGCGGCGGGTGAGTGACAGAGCTTATCCGAGCGGCTGGAACTCTGCGCCGGCGTGGTCGAGCGTGAGGCCTCGGCCCTTTGGCTGCCTGGTACCTAAAACACTTCCATTGATCCAGCCACGGAGGGTGCTGGCTGGTGGCTCCATACCTCCATAGCTCCATAGCACCAGAGCTCCATAGCTCCATAGCACCAGAGCTCCATGGCTTCAGAGCTCCATAGCACCATAGCTCCATACCTCCAGAGCTCCAGGGCTCCATAGCTCCATACCTCCAGAGCTCCATACCTCCAGAGCTCCATACCTCCAGAGCTCCATAGCACCAGAGCTCCATGGCTTCAGAGCTCCATAGCACCATAGCTCCATACCTCCAGAGCTCCAGGGCTCCATAGCTCCATACCTCCAGAGCTCCATACCTCCAGAGCTCCATACCTCCAGAGATCCAGAGCTCCATAGCACCAGAGCTCCATGGCTTCAGAGCTCCATAGCACCATAGCTCCATACCTCCAGAGCTCCAGGGCTCCATAGCTCCATACCTCCAGAGCTCCATACCTCCAGAGCTCCAGAGCTCCATAGCACCAGAGCTCCATGGCTTCAGAGCTCCATAGCACCATAGCTCCATACCTCCAGAGCTCCAGGGCTCCATAGCTCCATACCTCCAGAGCTCCATACCTCCAGAGCTCCAGAGCTCCATAGCACCAGAGCTCCATGGCTTCAGAGCTCCATAGCACCATAGCTCCATACCTCCAGAGCTCCAGGGCTCCAAAGCTCCATACCTCCAGAGCTCCATACCTCCAGAGCTCCATACCTCCAGAGCTCCATAGCTCCATAGCACCAGAGCTCCATAGCTCCATAGCACCAGAGCTCCATAGCACCAGAGCTCCATAGCACCAGAGCTCCATAGCTCCATAGCACCAGAGCTCCATAGCTCCATAGCACCAGAGCTCCATAGCTCCATAGCACCAGAGCTCCATACTTCCAGAGCTCCATAGCTCCATAGCTCCATAGCACCAGAGCTCCATAGCTCCATAGCACCAGAGCTCCATAGCTCCATAGCACCAGAGCTCCATACTTCCATAGCTCCATAGCTCCATACCTCCAGAGCTCCATAGCTCCATAGCTCCATACCTCCAGAGCTCCATAGCTCCAGAGCTCCATAGCTCCATAGCACCAGAGCTCCATAGCTCCATAGCACCAGAGCTCCATACTTCCATAGCTCCAGGGCTCCATAGCTCCAGGGCTCCATAGCTCCATACCTCCAGAGCTCCATAGCTCCATACTTCCAGAGCTCCATAGCTCCATAGCACCAGAGCTCCATAGCTCCATAGCACCAGAGCTCCATAGCTCCATAGCACCAGAGCTCCATAGCTCCATAGCACCAGAGCTCCATAGCTCCATAGCTCCAGGGCTCCATAGCTCCATAGCTCCAGGGCTCCATAGCTCCATAGCTCCAGGGCTCCATAGCTCCATAGCTCCATACCTCCAGAGCTCCATACCTCCAGAGCTCCATACCTCCATAGCACCAGAGCTCCATAGCTCCAGGGCTCCAGGGCTCCATAGGTCCATACCTCCAGAGCTCCATAGCTCCATACTTCCAGAGCTCCATAGCTCCATAGCTCCATACTTCCATAGCTCCATAGCTCCATACTTCCATAGCACCTGAGCTCCATACCTCCAGAGCTCCATAGCTCCAGCCTGGGTGGCTGGTGGCTCCATAGCTCCATACTTCCATAGCTCTAAGTCAGAGAGTTGGCGAAAATTGCACTAAGTGCGAAAGCCCATTCATTTACAACGGCGTGTCCGCCAGGCGGCGACATTTCCCCGTTACCGGTGGCTGCGCGGCGGGTGAGTGACAGAGCTTATCCGAGCGGCTGGAACTCTGCGCCGGCGTGGTCGAGCGTGAGGCCTCGGCCCTTTGGCTGCCTGGTACCTAAAACACTTCCATTGATCCAGCCACGGAGGGTGCTGGCTGGTGGCTCCATACCTCCATAGCTCCATAGCACCAGAGCTCCATAGCTCCATAGCACCAGAGCTCCATGGCTTCAGAGCTCCATAGCACCATAGCTCCATACCTCCAGAGCTCCAGGGCTCCATAGCTCCATACCTCCAGAGCTCCATACCTCCAGAGCTCCATACCTCCAGAGCTCCATAGCACCAGAGCTCCATGGCTTCAGAGCTCCATAGCACCATAGCTCCATACCTCCAGAGCTCCAGGGCTCCATAGCTCCATACCTCCAGAGCTCCATACCTCCAGAGCTCCATACCTCCAGAGATCCAGAGCTCCATAGCACCAGAGCTCCATGGCTTCAGAGCTCCATAGCACCATAGCTCCATACCTCCAGAGCTCCAGGGCTCCATAGCTCCATACCTCCAGAGCTCCATACCTCCAGAGCTCCAGAGCTCCATAGCACCAGAGCTCCATGGCTTCAGAGCTCCATAGCACCATAGCTCCATACCTCCAGAGCTCCAGGGCTCCATAGCTCCATACCTCCAGAGCTCCATACCTCCAGAGCTCCAGAGCTCCATAGCACCAGAGCTCCATGGCTTCAGAGCTCCATAGCACCATAGCTCCATACCTCCAGAGCTCCAGGGCTCCAAAGCTCCATACCTCCAGAGCTCCATACCTCCAGAGCTCCATACCTCCAGAGCTCCATAGCTCCATAGCACCAGAGCTCCATAGCTCCATAGCACCAGAGCTCCATGGCTTCAGAGCTCCATAGCTCCATACCTCCAGAGCTCCAGGGCTCCATAGCTCCATACCTCCAGAGCTCCATACCTCCAGAGCTCCAGAGCTCCATAGCACCAGAGCTCCATGGCTTCAGAGCTCCATAGCACCATAGCTCCATACCTCCAGAGCTCCAGGGCTCCATAGCTCCATAGCACCAGAGCTCCATAGCTCCATAGCACCAGAGCTCCATACTTCCAGAGCTCCATAGCTCCATAGCTCCATAGCACCAGAGCTCCATAGCTCCATAGCACCAGAGCTCCATAGCTCCATAGCACCAGAGCTCCATACTTCCATAGCTCCATAGCTCCATACCTCCAGAGCTCCATAGCTCCATAGCTCCATACCTCCAGAGCTCCATAGCTCCAGAGCTCCATAGCTCCATAGCACCAGAGCTCCAAAGCTCCATAGCACCAGAGCTCCATACTTCCATAGCTCCAGGGCTCCATAGCTCCAGGGCTCCATAGCTCCATACCTCCAGAGCTCCATAGCTCCATACTTCCAGAGCTCCATAGCTCCATAGCACCAGAGCTCCATAGCTCCATAGCACCAGAGCTCCATAGCTCCATAGCACCAGAGCTCCATAGCTCCATAGCACCAGAGCTCCATAGCTCCATAGCTCCAGGGCTCCATAGCTCCATAGCTCCAGGGCTCCATAGCTCCATAGCTCCAGGGCTCCATAGCTCCATAGCTCCATACCTCCAGAGCTCCATACCTCCAGAGCTCCATACCTCCATAGCACCAGAGCTCCATAGCTCCAGGGCTCCAGGGCTCCATAGCTCCATACCTCCAGAGCTCCATAGCTCCATACTTCCAGAGCTCCATAGCTCCATAGCTCCATACTTCCATAGCTCCATAGCTCCATACTTCCATAGCACCTGAGCTCCATACCTCCAGAGCTCCATAGCTCCAGCCTGGGTGGCTGGTGGCTCCATAGCTCCATACTTCCATAGCTCTAAGTCAGAGAGTTGGCGAAAATTGCACTAAGTGCGAAAGCCCATTCATTTACAACGGCGTGTCCGCCAGGCGGCGACATTTCCCCGTTACCGGTGGCTGCGCGGCGGGTGAGTGACAGAGCTTATCCGAGCGGCTGGAACTCTGCGCCGGCGTGGTCGAGCGTGAGGCCTCGGCCCTTTGGCTGCCTGGTACCTAAAACACTTCCATTGATCCAGCCACGGAGGGTGCTGGCTGGTGGCTCCATAGCACCAGAGCTCCATAGCTCCATAGCACCAGAGCTCCATGGCTTCAGAGCTCCATAGCACCATAGCTCCATACCTCCAGAGCTCCAGGGCTCCATAGCTCCATACCTCCAGAGCTCCATACCTCCAGAGCTCCATACCTCCAGAGCTCCATAGCACCAGAGCTCCATGGCTTCAGAGCTCCATAGCACCATAGCTCCATACCTCCAGAGCTCCAGGGCTCCATAGCTCCATACCTCCAGAGCTCCATACCTCCAGAGCTCCATACCTCCAGAGCTCCATAGCACCAGAGCTCCATGGCTTCAGAGCTCCATAGCACCATAGCTCCATACCTCCAGAGCTCCAGGGCTCCATAGCTCCATACCTCCAGAGCTCCATACCTCCAGAGCTCCATACCTCCAGAGCTCCAGAGCTCCATAGCACCAGAGCTCCATGGCTTCAGAGCTCCATAGCTCCATACCTCCAGAGCTCCAGGGCTCCATAGCTCCATACCTCCAGAGCTCCATACCTCCAGAGCTCCAGAGCTCCATAGCACCAGAGCTCCATGGCTTCAGAGCTCCATAGCACCATAGCTCCATACCTCCAGAGCTCCAGGGCTCCATAGCTCCATACCTCCAGAGCTCCATACCTCCAGAGCTCCATACCTCCAGAGCTCCATAGCTCCATAGCACCAGAGCTCCATAGCTCCATAGCACCAGAGCTCCATAGCACCAGAGCTCCATAGCACCAGAGCTCCATAGCTCCATAGCACCAGAGCTCCATAGCTCCATAGCACCAGAGCTCCATACTTCCAGAGCTCCATAGCTCCATAGCTCCATAGCACCAGAGCTCCATAGCTCCATAGCACCAGAGCTCCATACTTCCAGAGCTCCATAGCTCCATAGCTCCATAGCACCAGAGCTCCATAGCTCCATAGCACCAGAGCTCCATAGCTCCATAGCACCAGAGCTCCATACTTCCATAGCTCCATAGCTCCATACCTCCAGAGCTCCATAGCTCCATAGCTCCATACCTCCAGAGCTCCATAGCTCCAGAGCTCCATAGCTCCATTGAACCAGAGCTCCATAGCTCCATAGCTCCATACTTCCATAGCTCTAAGTCAGAGAGTTGGCGAAAATTGCACTAAGTGCGAAAGCCCATTCATTTACAACGGCGTGTCCACAAGGCGGCGACATTTCCCCGTTACCGGTGGCTGCGCGGCGGGTGAGTGACAGAGCTTATCCGAGCGGCTGGAACTCTGCGCCGGCGTGGTCGAGCGTGAGGCCTCGGCCCTTTGGCTGCCTGGTACCTAAAACACTTCCATTGATCCAGCCACGGAGGGTGCTGGCTGGTGGCTCCATACCTCCATAGCTCCATAGCACCAGAGCTCCATAGCTCCATAGCACCAGAGCTCCATGGCTTCAGAGCTCCATAGCACCATAGCTCCATACCTCCAGAGCTCCATACCTCCAGAGCTCCATACCTCCAGAGCTCCATAGCTCCATAGCACCAGAGCTCCATAGCTCCATAGCACCAGAGCTCCATAGCACCAGAGCTCCATAGCACCAGAGCTCCATAGCTCCATAGCACCAGAGCTCCATAGCTCCATAGCACCAGAGCTCCATACTTCCAGAGCTCCATAGCTCCATAGCTCCATAGCACCAGAGCTCCATAGCTCCATAGCACCAGAGCTCCATACTTCCAGAGCTCCATAGCTCCATAGCTCCATAGCACCAGAGCTCCATAGCTCCATAGCTCCATACCTCCAGAGCTCCATAGCTCCATACCTCCATACCTCCAGAGCTCCATAGCTCCAGAGCTCCATAGCTCCATAGCACCAGAGCTCCATAGCTCCATAGCACCAGAGCTCCATACTTCCATAGCTCCAGGGCTCCATAGCTCCAGGGCTCCATAGCTCCATACCTCCAGAGCTCCATAGCTCCATACCTCCAGAGCTCCATAGCTCCATACTTCCAGAGCTCCATAGCTCCATAGCACCAGAGCTCCATAGCTCCATAGCACCAGAGCTCCATAGCTCCATAGCACCAGAGCTCCATAGCTCCATAGCACCAGAGCTCCATAGCTCCATAGCTCCAGGGCTCCATAGCTCCATAGCTCCAGGGCTCCATAGCTCCATAGCTCCAGGGCTCCATAGCTCCAGGGCTCCAGGGCTCCATAGCTCCATACCTCCAGAGCTCCATAGCTCCATACTTCCAGAGCTCCATAGCTCCATAGCTCCATACTTCCATAGCTCCATAGCTCCATACTTCCATAGCACCAGAGCTCCATACCTCCAGAGCTCCATAGCTCCAGCCTGGGTGGCTGGTGGCTCCATAGCTCCATACTTCCATAGCTCCAGTCAGAGAGTTGGCGAAAATTGCACTAAGTGCGAAAGCCCATTCATTTACAACGGCGTGTCCACAAGGCGGCGACATTTCCCCGTTACCGGTGGCTGCGCGGCGGGTGAGTGACAGAGCTTATCCGAGCGGCTGGAACTCTGCGCCGGCGTGGTCGAGCGTGAGGCCTCGGCCCTTTGGCTGCCTGGTACCTAAAACACTTCCATTGATCCAGCCACGGAGGGTGCTGGCTGGTGGCTCCATACCTCCATAGCTCCATAGCACCAGAGCTCCATAGCTCCATAGCACCAGAGCTCCATGGCTTCAGAGCTCCATAGCACCATAGCTCCATACCTCCAGAGCTCCAGGGCTCCATAGCTCCATACTTCCAGAGCTCCATACCTCCAGAGCTCCATACCTCCAGAGCTCCATAGCACCAGAGCTCCATGGCTTCAGAGCTCCATAGCACCATAGCTCCATACCTCCAGAGCTCCAGGGCTCCATAGCTCCATACCTCCAGAGCTCCATACCTCCAGAGCTCCATACCTCCAGAGCTCCATAGCACCAGAGCTCCATGGCTTCAGAGCTCCATAGCACCATAGCTCCATACCTCCAGAGCTCCAGGGCTCCATAGCTCCATACCTCCAGAGCTCCATACCTCCAGAGCTCCATACCTCCAGAGCTCCAGAGCTCCATAGCACCAGAGCTCCATGGCTTCAGAGCTCCATAGCACCATAGCTCCATACCTCCAGAGCTCCAGGGCTCCATAGCTCCATACCTCCAGAGCTCCATACCTCCAGAGCTCCAGAGCTCCATAGCACCAGAGCTCCATGGCTTCAGAGCTCCATAGCACCATAGCTCCATACCTCCAGAGCTCCAGGGCTCCATAGCTCCATACCTCCAGAGCTCCATACCTCCAGAGCTCCATACCTCCAGAGCTCCATAGCTCCATAGCACCAGAGCTCCATAGCTCCATAGCACCAGAGCTCCATAGCACCAGAGCTCCATAGCACCAGAGCTCCATAGCTCCATAGCACCAGAGCTCCATAGCTCCATAGCACCAGAGCTCCATAGCTCCATAGCACCAGAGCTCCATACTTCCAGAGCTCCATAGCTCCATAGCTCCATAGCACCAGAGCTCCATAGCTCCATAGCACCAGAGCTCCATGGCTTCAGAGCTCCATAGCACCATAGCTCCAGGGCTCCATAGCTCCATACCTCCAGAGCTCCATACCTCCAGAGCTCCATACCTCCAGAGCTCCATAGCACCAGAGCTCCATAGCTCCATAGCACCAGAGCTCCATAGCACCAGAGCTCCATAGCACCAGAGCTCCATAGCTCCATAGCACCAGAGCTCCATAGCTCCATAGCACCAGAGCTCCATACTTCCAGAGCTCCATAGCTCCATAGCTCCATAGCACCAGAGCTCCATAGCTCCATAGCACCAGAGCTCCATAGCTCCATAGCACCAGAGCTCCATACTTCCATAGCTCCATAGCTCCATACCTCCAGAGCTCCATAGCTCCATAGCTCCATACCTCCAGAGCTCCATAGCTCCAGAGCTCCATAGCTCCATAGCTCCATAGCACCAGAGCTCCATAGCTCCATAGCACCAGAGCTCCATACTTCCATAGCTCCAGGGCTCCATAGCTCCAGGGCTCCATACCTCCAGAGCTCCATAGCTCCATACTTCCAGAGCTCCATAGCTCCATACTTCCATAGCTCCATACTTCCATACCTCCATAGCTCCATACTTCCATAGCACCAGAGCTCCATACTTCCATAGCACCAGAGCTCCATACCTCCAGAGCTCCAGCCTGGGTGGCTGGTGGCTCCATAGCTCCATACTTCCATAGCTCTAAGTCAGAGAGTTGGCGAAAATTGCACTAAGTGCGAAAGCCCATTCATTTACAACGGCGTGTCCACAAGGCGGCGACATTTCCCCGTTACCGGTGGCTGCGCGGCGGGTGAGTGACAGAGCTTATCCGAGCGGCTGGAACTCTGCGCCGGCGTGGTCGAGCGTGAGGCCTCGGCCCTTTGGCTGCCTGGTACCTAAAACACTTCCATTGATCCAGCCACGGAGGGTGCTGGCTGGTGGCTCCATACCTCCATAGCTCCATAGCACCAGAGCTCCATAGCTCCATAGCACCAGAGCTCCATGGCTTCAGAGCTCCATAGCACCATAGCTCCATACCTCCAGAGCTCCAGGGCTCCATAGCTCCATACCTCCAGAGCTCCATACCTCCAGAGCTCCATACCTCCAGAGCTCCATAGCACCAGAGCTCCATGGCTTCAGAGCTCCATAGCACCATAGCTCCATACCTCCAGAGCTCCAGGGCTCCATAGCTCCATACCTCCAGAGCTCCATACCTCCAGAGCTCCATACCTCCAGAGCTCCAGAGCTCCATAGCACCAGAGCTCCATGGCTTCAGAGCTCCATAGCACCATAGCTCCATACCTCCAGAGCTCCAGGGCTCCATAGCTCCATACCTCCAGAGCTCCATACCTCCAGAGCTCCAGAGCTCCATAGCACCAGAGCTCCATGGCTTCAGAGCTCCATAGCACCATAGCTCCATACCTACAGAGCTCCAGGGCTCCATAGCTCCATACCTCCAGAGCTCCATACCTCCAGAGCTCCAGAGCTCCATAGCACCAGAGCTCCATGGCTTCAGAGCTCCATAGCACCATAGCTCCATACCTCCAGAGCTCCAGGGCTCCAAAGCTCCATACCTCCAGAGCTCCATACCTCCAGAGCTCCATACCTCCAGAGCTCCATAGCTCCATAGCACCAGAGCTCCATAGCTCCATAGCACCAGAGCTCCATAGCACCAGAGCTCCATAGCACCAGAGCTCCATAGCTCCATAGCACCAGAGCTCCATAGCTCCATAGCACCAGAGCTCCATAGCTCCATAGCACCAGAGCTCCATACTTCCAGAGCTCCATAGCTCCATAGCTCCATAGCACCAGAGCTCCATAGCTCCATAGCACCAGAGCTCCATAGCTCCATAGCACCAGAGCTCCATACTTCCATAGCTCCATAGCTCCATACCTCCAGAGCTCCATAGCTCCATAGCTCCATACCTCCAGAGCTCCATAGCTCCAGAGCTCCATAGCTCCATAGCACCAGAGCTCCATAGCTCCATAGCACCAGAGCTCCATACTTCCATAGCTCCAGGGCTCCATAGCTCCAGGGCTCCATAGCTCCATACCTCCAGAGCTCCATAGCTCCATACTTCCAGAGCTCCATAGCTCCATAGCACCAGAGCTCCATAGCTCCATAGCACCAGAGCTCCATAGCTCCATAGCACCAGAGCTCCATAGCTCCATAGCACCAGAGCTCCATAGCTCCATAGCACCAGAGCTCCATAGCTCCATAGCACCAGAGCTCCATACTTCCATAGCTCCATAGCTCCATACCTCCAGAGCTCCATAGCTCCATAGCTGCATACCTCCAGAGCTCCATAGCTCCAGAGCTCCATAGCTCCATAGCTCCATAGCACCAGAGCTCCATAGCTCCATAGCACCAGAGCTCCATACTTCCATAGCTCCAGGGCTCCATAGCTCCAGGGCTCCATACCTCCAGAGCTCCATAGCTCCATACTTCCAGAGCTCCATAGCTCCATACTTCCATAGCTCCATACTTCCATACCTCCATAGCTCCATACTTCCATAGCACCAGAGCTCCATACTTCCATAGCACCAGAGCTCCATACCTCCAGAGCTCCAGAGCTCCAGCCTGGGTGGCTGGTGGCTCCATAGCTCCATACTTCCATAGCTCTAAGTCAGAGAGTTGGCGAAAATTGCACTAAGTGCGAAAGCCCATTCATTTACAACGGCGTGTCCACAAGGCGGCGACATTTCCCCGTTACCGGTGGCTGCGCGGCGGGTGAGTGACAGAGCTTATCCGAGCGGCTGGAACTCTGCGCCGGCGTGGTCGAGCGTGAGGCCTCGGCCCTTTGGCTGCCTGGTACCTAAAACACTTCCATTGATCCAGCCACGGAGGGTGCTGGCTGGTGGCTCCATACCTCCATAGCTCCATAGCACCAGAGCTCCATAGCTCCATAGCACCAGAGCTCCATGGCTTCAGAGCTCCATAGCACCATAGCTCCATACCTCCAGAGCTCCAGGGCTCCATAGCTCCATACCTCCAGAGCTCCATACCTCCAGAGCTCCATACCTCCAGAGCTCCATAGCACCAGAGCTCCATGGCTTCAGAGCTCCATAGCACCATAGCTCCATACCTCCAGAGCTCCAGGGCTCCATAGCTCCATACCTCCAGAGCTCCATACCTCCAGAGCTCCATACCTCCAGAGCTCCATAGCACCAGAGCTCCATGGCTTCAGAGCTCCATAGCACCATAGCTCCATACCTCCAGAGCTCCAGGGCTCCATAGCTCCATACCTCCAGAGCTCCATACCTCCAGAGCTCCATAGCACCAGAGCTCCATGGCTTCAGAGCTCCATAGCACCATAGCTCCATACCTCCAGAGCTCCAGGGCTCCATAGCTCCATACCTCCAGAGCTCCATACCTCCAGAGCTCCATACCTCCAGAGCTCCAGAGCTCCATAGCACCAGAGCTCCATGGCTTCAGAGCTCCATAGCACCATAGCTCCATACCTCCAGAGCTCCAGGGCTCCATAGCTCCATACCTCCAGAGCTCCATACCTCCAGAGCTCCAGAGCTCCATAGCACCAGAGCTCCATGGCTTCAGAGCTCCATAGCACCATAGCTCCATACCTCCAGAGCTCCAGGGCTCCATAGCTCCATACCTCCAGAGCTCCATACCTCCAGAGCTCCAGAGCTCCATAGCACCAGAGCTCCATGGCTTCAGAGCTCCATAGCACCATAGCTCCATACCTCCAGAGCTCCAGGGCTCCAAAGCTCCATACCTCCAGAGCTCCATACCTCCAGAGCTCCATACCTCCAGAGCTCCATAGCTCCATAGCACCAGAGCTCCATAGCTCCATAGCACCAGAGCTCCATAGCACCAGAGCTCCATAGCTCCATAGCACCAGAGCTCCATAGCTCCATAGCACCAGAGCTCCATAGCTCCATAGCACCAGAGCTCCATACTTCCAGAGCTCCATAGCTCCATAGCTCCATAGCACCAGAGCTCCATAGCTCCATAGCACCAGAGCTCCATAGCTCCATAGCACCAGAGCTCCATACTTCCATAGCTCCATAGCTCCATACCTCCAGAGCTCCATAGCTCCATAGCTCCATACCTCCAGAGCTCCATAGCTCCAGAGCTCCATAGCTCCATAGCACCAGAGCTCCATAGCTCCATAGCACCAGAGCTCCATACTTCCATAGCTCCAGGGCTCCATAGCTCCAGGGCTCCATAGCTCCATACCTCCAGAGCTCCATAGCTCCATACTTCCAGAGCTCCATAGCTCCATAGCACCAGAGCTCCATAGCTCCATAGCACCAGAGCTCCATAGCTCCATAGCACCAGAGCTCCATAGCTCCATAGCACCAGAGCTCCATAGCTCCATAGCTCCAGGGCTCCATAGCTCCATAGCTCCAGGGCTCC
Organism: Syngnathus leptorhynchus; assembly: GCF_054491065.1. Classification (NCBI taxonomy): domain Eukaryota; kingdom Metazoa; phylum Chordata; class Actinopteri; order Syngnathiformes; family Syngnathidae; genus Syngnathus; species Syngnathus leptorhynchus. The sequence continues at coordinate 1,230,501 of NW_028231993.1, read as the reverse complement.
ATAGCTCCATAGCTCCAGGGCTCCATAGCTCCATAGCTCCATACCTCCAGAGCTCCATACCTCCAGAGCTCCATACCTCCATAGCACCAGAGCTCCATAGCTCCAGGGCTCCAGGGCTCCATAGCTCCATACCTCCAGAGCTCCATAGCTCCATACTTCCAGAGCTCCATAGCTCCATAGCTCCATACTTCCATAGCTCCATAGCTCCATACTTCCATAGCACCTGAGCTCCATACCTCCAGAGCTCCATAGCTCCAGCCTGGGTGGCTGGTGGCTCCATAGCTCCATACTTCCATAGCTCTAAGTCAGAGAGTTGGCGAAAATTGCACTAAGTGCGAAAGCCCATTCATTTACAACGGCGTGTCCGCCAGGCGGCGACATTTCCCCGTTACCGGTGGCTGCGCGGCGGGTGAGTGACAGAGCTTATCCGAGCGGCTGGAACTCTGCGCCGGCGTGGTCGAGCGTGAGGCCTCGGCCCTTTGGCTGCCTGGTACCTAAAACACTTCCATTGATCCAGCCACGGAGGGTGCTGGCTGGTGGCTCCATACCTCCATAGCTCCATAGCACCAGAGCTCCATAGCTCCATAGCCACAGAGCTCCATGGCTTCAGAGCTCCATAGCACCATAGCTCCATACCTCCAGAGCTCCAGGGCTCCATAGCTCCATACCTCCAGAGATCCATACCTCCAGAGCTCCATACCTCCAGAGCTCCATAGCACCAGAGCTCCATGGCTTCAGAGCTCCATAGCACCATAGCTCCATACCTCCAGAGCTCCAGGGCTCCATAGCTCCATACCTCCAGAGCTCCATACCTCCAGAGCTCCATACCTCCAGAGCTCCATAGCACCAGAGCTCCATGGCTTCAGAGCTCCATAGCACCATAGCTCCATACCTCCAGAGCTCCAGGGCTCCATAGCTCCATACCTCCAGAGCTCCATACCTCCAGAGCTCCATACCTCCAGAGCTCCAGAGCTCCATAGCACCAGAGCTCCATGGCTTCAGAGCTCCATAGCACCATAGCTCCATACCTCCAGAGCTCCAGGGCTCCAAAGCTCCATACCTCCAGAGCTCCATACCTCCAGAGCTCCATACCTCCAGAGCTCCATAGCTCCATAGCACCAGAGCTCCATAGCTCCATAGCACCAGAGCTCCATAGCACCAGAGCTCCATAGCTCCATAGCACCAGAGCTCCATAGCTCCATAGCACCAGAGCTCCATAGCTCCATAGCACCAGAGCTCCATACTTCCAGAGCTCCATAGCTCCATAGCTCCATAGCACCAGAGCTCCATAGCTCCATAGCACCAGAGCTCCATAGCTCCATAGCACCAGAGCTCCATACTTCCATAGCTCCATAGCTCCATACCTCCAGAGCTCCATAGCTCCATAGCTCCATACCTCCAGAGCTCCATAGCTCCAGAGCTCCATAGCTCCATAGCACCAGAGCTCCATAGCTCCATAGCACCAGAGCTCCATACTTCCATAGCTCCAGGGCTCCATAGCTCCAGGGCTCCATAGCTCCATACCTCCAGAGCTCCATAGCTCCATACTTCCAGAGCTCCATAGCTCCATAGCACCAGAGCTCCATAGCTCCATAGCACCAGAGCTCCATAGCTCCATAGCACCAGAGCTCCATAGCTCCATAGCACCAGAGCTCCATAGCTCCATAGCTCCAGGGCTCCATAGCTCCATAGCTCCAGGGCTCCATAGCTCCATAGCTCCAGGGCTCCATAGCTCCATAGCTCCATACCTCCAGAGCTCCATACCTCCAGAGCTCCATACCTCCATAGCACCAGAGCTCCATAGCTCCAGGGCTCCAGGGCTCCATAGCTCCATACCTCCAGAGCTCCATAGCTCCATACTTCCAGAGCTCCATAGCTCCATAGCTCCATACTTCCATAGCTCCATAGCTCCATACTTCCATAGCACCTGAGCTCCATACCTCCAGAGCTCCATAGCTCCAGCCTGGGTGGCTGGTGGCTCCATAGCTCCATACTTCCATAGCTCTAAGTCAGAGAGTTGGCGAAAATTGCACTAAGTGCGAAAGCCCATTCATTTACAACGGCGTGTCCGCCAGGCGGCGACATTTCCCCGTTACCGGTGGCTGCGCGGCGGGTGAGTGACAGAGCTTATCCGAGCGGCTGGAACTCTGCGCCGGCGTGGTCGAGCGTGAGGCCTCGGCCCTTTGGCTGCCTGGTACCTAAAACACTTCCATTGATCCAGCCACGGAGGGTGCTGGCTGGTGGCTCCATACCTCCATAGCTCCATAGCACCAGAGCTCCATAGCTCCATAGCCACAGAGCTCCATGGCTTCAGAGCTCCATAGCACCATAGCTCCATACCTCCAGAGCTCCAGGGCTCCATAGCTCCATACCTCCAGAGATCCATACCTCCAGAGCTCCATACCTCCAGAGCTCCATAGCACCAGAGCTCCATGGCTTCAGAGCTCCATAGCACCATAGCTCCATACCTCCAGAGCTCCAGGGCTCCATAGCTCCATACCTCCAGAGCTCCATACCTCCAGAGCTCCATACCTCCAGAGCTCCATAGCACCAGAGCTCCATGGCTTCAGAGCTCCATAGCACCATAGCTCCATACCTCCAGAGCTCCAGGGCTCCATAGCTCCATACCTCCAGAGCTCCATACCTCCAGAGCTCCATACCTCCAGAGCTCCAGAGCTCCATAGCACCAGAGCTCCATGGCTTCAGAGCTCCATAGCACCATAGCTCCATACCTCCAGAGCTCCAGGGCTCCATAGCTCCATACCTCCAGAGCTCCATACCTCCAGAGCTCCAGAGCTCCATAGCACCAGAGCTCCATGGCTTCAGAGCTCCATAGCACCATAGCTCCATACCTCCAGAGCTCCAGGGCTCCATAGCTCCATACCTCCAGAGCTCCATACCTCCAGAGCTCCATACCTCCAGAGCTCCATAGCTCCATAGCACCAGAGCTCCATAGCTCCATAGCACCAGAGCTCCATAGCACCAGAGCTCCATAGCACCAGAGCTCCATAGCTCCATAGCACCAGAGCTCCATAGCTCCATAGCACCAGAGCTCCATAGCTCCATAGCACCAGAGCTCCATACTTCCAGAGCTCCATAGCTCCATAGCTCCATAGCACCAGAGCTCCATAGCTCCATAGCACCAGAGCTCCATGGCTTCAGAGCTCCATAGCACAATAGCTCCATACCTCCAGAGCTCCAGGGCTCCATAGCTCCATACCTCCAGAGCTCCATACCTCCAGAGCTCCATACCTCCAGAGCTCCATAGCACCAGAGCTCCATAGCTCCATAGCACCAGAGCTCCATAGCACCAGAGCTCCATAGCACCAGAGCTCCATAGCTCCATAGCACCAGAGCTCCATAGCTCCATAGCACCAGAGCTCCATACTTCCAGAGCTCCATAGCTCCATAGCTCCATAGCACCAGAGCTCCATAGCTCCATAGCACCAGAGCTCCATAGCTCCATAGCACCAGAGCTCCATACTTCCATAGCTCCATAGCTCCATACCTCCAGAGCTCCATAGCTCCATAGCTCCATACCTCCAGAGCTCCATAGCTCCAGAGCTCCATAGCTCCATAGCTCCATAGCACCAGAGCTCCATAGCTCCATAGCACCAGAGCTCCATACTTCCATAGCTCCAGGGCTCCATAGCTCCAGGGCTCCATACCTCCAGAGCTCCATAGCTCCATACTTCCAGAGCTCCATAGCTCCATACTTCCATAGCTCCATACTTCCATACCTCCATAGCTCCATACTTCCATACCACCAGAGCTCCATACTTCCATAGCACCAGAGCTCCATACCTCCAGAGCTCCAGAGCTCCAGCCTGGGTGGCTGGTGGCTCCATAGCTCCATACTTCCATAGCTCTAAGTCAGAGAGTTGGCGAAAATTGCACTAAGTGCGAAAGCCCATTCATTTACAACGGCGTGTCCACAAGGCGGCGACATTTCCCCGTTACCGGTGGCTGCGCGGCGGGTGAGTGACAGAGCTTATCCGAGCGGCTGGAACTCTGCGCCGGCGTGGTCGAGCGTGAGGCCTCGGCCCTTTGGCTGCCTGGTACCTAAAACACTTCCATTGATCCAGCCACGGAGGGTGCTGGCTGGTGGCTCCATACCTCCATAGCTCCATAGCACCAGAGCTCCATAGCTCCATAGCACCAGAGCTCCATGGCTTCAGAGCTCCATAGCACCATAGCTCCATACCTCCAGAGCTCCAGGGCTCCATAGCTCCATACCTCCAGAGCTCCATACCTCCAGAGCTCCATACCTCCAGAGCTCCATAGCACCAGAGCTCCATGGCTTCAGAGCTCCATAGCACCATAGCTCCATACCTCCAGAGCTCCAGGGCTCCATAGCTCCATACCTCCAGAGCTCCATACCTCCAGAGCTCCATACCTCCAGAGCTCCATAGCACCAGAGCTCCATGGCTTCAGAGCTCCATAGCACCATAGCTCCATACCTCCAGAGCTCCAGGGCTCCATAGCTCCATACCTCCAGAGCTCCATACCTCCAGAGCTCCATACCTCCAGAGCTCCATAGCACCAGAGCTCCATGGCTTCAGAGCTCCATAGCACCATAGCTCCATACCTCCAGAGCTCCAGGGCTCCATAGCTCCATACCTCCAGAGCTCCATACCTCCAGAGCTCCATACCTCCAGAGCTCCAGAGCTCCATAGCACCAGAGCTCCATGGCTTCAGAGCTCCATAGCACCATAGCTCCATACCTCCAGAGCTCCAGGGCTCCATAGCTCCATACCTCCAGAGCTCCATACCTCCAGAGCTCCAGAGCTCCATAGCACCAGAGCTCCATGGCTTCAGAGCTCCATAGCACCATAGCTCCATACCTCCAGAGCTCCAGGGCTCCATAGCTCCATACCTCCAGAGCTCCATACCTCCAGAGCTCCAGAGCTCCATAGCACCAGAGCTCCATGGCTTCAGAGCTTCAGAGCTCCATAGCACCATAGCTCCATACCTCCAGAGCTCCAGGGCTCCAAAGCTCCATACCTCCAGAGCTCCATACCTCCAGAGCTCCATACCTCCAGAGCTCCATAGCTCCATAGCACCAGAGCTCCATAGCTCCATAGCACCAGAGCTCCATAGCACCAGAGCTCCATAGCACCAGAGCTCCATAGCTCCATAGCACCAGAGCTCCATAGCTCCATAGCACCAGAGCTCCATAGCTCCATAGCACCAGAGCTCCATACTTCCAGAGCTCCATAGCTCCATAGCTCCATAGCACCAGAGCTCCATAGCTCCATAGCACCAGAGCTCCATAGCTCCATAGCACCAGAGCTCCATACTTCCATAGCTCCATAGCTCCATACCTCCAGAGCTCCATAGCTCCATAGCTCCATACCTCCAGAGCTCCATAGCTCCAGAGCTCCATAGCTCCATAGCACCAGAGCTCCATAGCTCCATAGCACCAGAGCTCCATACTTCCATAGCTCCAGGGCTCCATAGCTCCAGGGCTCCATAGCTCCATACCTCCAGAGCTCCATAGCTCCATACTTCCAGAGCTCCATAGCTCCATAGCACCAGAGCTCCATAGCTCCATAGCACCAGAGCTCCATAGCTCCATAGCACCAGAGCTCCATAGCTCCATAGCACCAGAGCTCCATAGCTCCATAGCTCCAGGGCTCCATAGCTCCATAGCTCCAGGGCTCCATAGCTCCATAGCTCCAGGGCTCCATAGCTCCATAGCTCCATACCTCCAGAGCTCCATACCTCCAGAGCTCCATACCTCCATAGCACCAGAGCTCCATAGCTCCAGGGCTCCAGGGCTCCATAGCTCCATACCTCCAGAGCTCCATAGCTCCATACTTCCAGAGCTCCATAGCTCCATAGCTCCATACTTCCATAGCTCCATAGCTCCATACTTCCATAGCACCTGAGCTCCATACCTCCAGAGCTCCATAGCTCCAGCCTGGGTGGCTGGTGGCTCCATAGCTCCATACTTCCATAGCTCTAAGTCAGAGAGTTGGCGAAAATTGCACTAAGTGCGAAAGCCCATTCATTTACAACGGCGTGTCCGCCAGGCGGCGACATTTCCCCGTTACCGGTGGCTGCGCGGCGGGTGAGTGACAGAGCTTATCCGAGCGGCTGGAACTCTGCGCCGGCGTGGTCGAGCGTGAGGCCTCGGCCCTTTGGCTGCCTGGTACCTAAAACACTTCCATTGATCCAGCCACGGAGGGTGCTGGCTGGTGGCTCCATACCTCCATAGCTCCATAGCACCAGAGCTCCATAGCTCCATAGCACCAGAGCTCCATGGCTTCAGAGCTCCATAGCACCATAGCTCCATACCTCCAGAGCTCCAGGGCTCCATAGCTCCATACCTCCAGAGCTCCATACCTCCAGAGCTCCATACCTCCAGAGCTCCATAGCACCAGAGCTCCATGGCTTCAGAGCTCCATAGCACCATAGCTCCATACCTCCAGAGCTCCAGGGCTCCATAGCTCCATACCTCCAGAGCTCCATACCTCCAGAGCTCCATACCTCCAGAGCTCCATAGCACCAGAGCTCCATGGCTTCAGAGCTCCATAGCACCATAGCTCCATACCTCCAGAGCTCCAGGGCTCCATAGCTCCATACCTCCAGAGCTCCATACCTCCAGAGCTCCATACCTCCAGAGCTCCAGAGCTCCATAGCACCAGAGCTCCATGGCTTCAGAGCTCCATAGCACCATAGCTCCATACCTCCAGAGCTCCAGGGCTCCATAGCTCCATACCTCCAGAGCTCCATACCTCCAGAGCTCCAGAGCTCCATAGCACCAGAGCTCCATGGCTTCAGAGCTCCATAGCACCATAGCTCCATACCTCCAGAGCTCCAGGGCTCCATAGCTCCATACCTCCAGAGCTCCATACCTCCAGAGCTCCATACCTCCAGAGCTCCATAGCTCCATAGCACCAGAGCTCCATAGCTCCATAGCACCAGAGCTCCATAGCACCAGAGCTCCATAGCACCAGAGCTCCATAGCTCCATAGCACCAGAGCTCCATAGCTCCATAGCACCAGAGCTCCATAGCTCCATAGCACCAGAGCTCCATACTTCCAGAGCTCCATAGCTCCATAGCTCCATAGCTCCATAGCTCCATAGCACCAGAGCTCCATAGCTCCATAGCACCAGAGCTCCATGGCTTCAGAGCTCCATAGCACCATAGCTCCATACCTCCAGAGCTCCAGGGCTCCATAGCTCCATACCTCCAGAGCGGCCCGTTAAAATTGCTTAGCCGAGGTCCTGGAAGCCTAACACGGCGTGATCTTGTGCAAAAAGCCGCTCCCGAGCTCCAGCTGGAAGTGTAAAAAGAACCGGGCTGGATAAAAAAAAGAACCGGGCGGCCCGTTAAAATTGCTTAGCCGAGGTCCTGGAAGCCTAACACGGCGTGATCTTGTGCAAAAAGCCGCTCCCGAGCTCCAGCTGGAAGTGTAAAAAGAACCGGGCTGGATAAAAAAAAGAACCGGGCGGCCCGTTAAAATTGCTTAGCCGAGGTCCTGGAAGCCTAACCCGGCGTGATCTTGTGCAAATAGCCGCTGCCGAGCTCCAGCTGGAAGTGTGAAAAGAACCGGGCTGGATAAAAAAAAGAACCGGGCTGGATCAAAAAAGAACCGGGCGACCCGTTAAAATTGCTTAGCCGAGGTCCTGGAAGCCTAACCCGGCGTGATCTTGTGCAAAAAGCCGCTCCCGAGCTCCAGCTGGAAGTGTAAAAAGAACCGGGCTGGATAAAAAAAGAACCGGGCTGGATAAAAAAAAGAACCGGGCGGCCCGTTAAAATTGCTTAGCCGAGGTCCTGGAAGCCTAACACGGCGTGATCTTGTGCAAAAAGCCGCTCCCGAGCTCCAGCTGGAAGTGTAAAAAGAACCGGGCTGGATAAAAAAAAGAACCGGGCGGCCCGTTAAAATTGCTTAGCCGAGGTCCTGGAAGCCTAACCCGGCGTGATCTTGTGCAAATAGCCGCTGCCGAGCTCCAGCTGGAAGTGTGAAAAGAACCGGGCTGGATAAAAAATAGAACCGGGCTGGATCAAAAAAGAACCGGGCGACCCGTTAAAATTGCTTAGCCGAGGTCCTGGAAGCCTAACACGGCGTGATCTTGTGCAAAAAGCCGCTCCCGAGCTCCAGCTGGAAGTGTAAAAAGAACCGGGCTGGATAAAAAAAAGAACCGGGCTGGATCAAAAAAAGAACCGGGCGACCCGTTAAAATTGCTTAGCCGAGGTCCTGGAAGCCTAACCCGGCGTGATCTTGTGCAAAAAGCCGCTCCCGAGCTCCAGCTGGAAGTGTAAAAAGAACCGGGCTGGATAAAAAAAGAACCGGGCTGGATCAAAAAAGAACCGGGCGACCTGTTAAAATTGCTTAGCCGAGGTCCTGGAAGCCTAACCCGGCGTGATCTTGTGCAAAAAGCCGCTCCCGAGCTCCAGCTGGAAGTGTAAAAAGAACCGGGCTGGATAAAAAAAAGAACCGGGCGGCCCGTTAAAATTGCTTAGCCGAGGTCCTGGAAGCCTAACCCGGCGTGATCTTGTGCAAAAAGCCGCTCCCGAGCTCCAGCTGGAAGTGTAAAAAGAACCGGGCTGGATAAAAAAAAGAACCGGGCTGGATCAAAAAAGAACCGGGCGACCCGTTAAAATTGCTTAGCCGAGGTCCTGGAAGCCTAACACGGCGTGATCTTGTGCAAAAAGCCGCTCCCGAGCTCCAGCTGTAAGTGTAAAAAGAACCGGGCTGGATAAAAAAAGAACCGGGCTGGATCAAAAAAGAACCGGGCGACCCGTTAAAATTGCTTAGCCGAGGTCCTGGAAGCCTAACACGGCGTGATCTTGTGCAAAAAGCCGCTCCCGAGCTCCAGCTGGAAGTGTAAAAAGAACCAGGCTGGATAAAAAAAAGAACCGGGCTGGATAAAAAAAAAGAACCGGGCGACCCGTTAAAATTGCTTAGCCGAGGTCCTGGAAGCCTAACCCGGCGTGATCTTGTGCAAAAAGCCGCTCCCGAGCTCCAGCTGGAAGTGTAAAAAGAACCAGGCTGGATAAAAAAAAGAACCGGGCTGGATCAAAAAAGAACCGGGCGGCCCGTTAAAATTGCTTAGCCGAGGTCCTGGAAGCCTAACACGGCGTGATCTTGTGCAAAAAGCCGCTCCCGAGCTCCAGCTGGAAGTGTAAAAAGAACCGGGCTGGATAAAAAAAGAACCGGGCTGGATCAAAAAAGAACCGGGCGACCCGTTAAAATTGCTTAGCCGAGGTCCTGGAAGCCTAACACAGCGTGATCTTGCCCGAAAGTCGGCCTCTATACTTCCATTTTAGGTACCAGGCGCTCATAGTGTGTTGGTCCCACTAGTCAGTGTACTGGTCCCACTCGCTAGTGTACTGGTCCCCCTAGTCAGTGTACTCATCCAGTTACCCCCCGTTTTCCAAAACACAATCGGCACGTATAAGGGGGGGACTCCTGAGAGAGATGAGGTATATGCCAGCGCAACACCAATCCGCTCCGCGCTGGTTCCCATGTCGGCTACGGATGAATAAAACCAGCCTGTCCCCCCTGGAGCTCACGAGACACGGAATTTTTTCTAAGTGCCAACGGCTCTTCCGAGCAAACGTGTCCGCTCCGGCTGGTTCCCCCGTCGGCCTCGAATGACGAAAAATGCCGGTCTCCGCCCGGAGCTCATGACAAACGAAAAATTTTCTAAGTGCCAACGGCACTTGCGAGCGAATGTGTCCGCTCGGCGCTGGTTCCCGGGTCGAACCCGGAAGACGAAAAACGCCGGTCTCCGCCCGGAGCTCATGACAAACGAAAAATTTTCTAAGTGCCAACGGCACTTGCGAGCGAATGTGTCCGCTCGGCGCTGGTTCCCGGGTCGAACCCGGAAGACGAAAAACGCCGGTCCTCGCCCGGAGCTCATGACAAACGAAAAATTTTCTAAGTGCCAACGGCACTTGCGAGCGAATGTGTCCGCTCGGCGCTGGTTCCCGGGTCGGACCCGGAAGACGAAAAACGCCGGTCTCCGCCCGGAGCTCATGACAAACGAAAAATTTTCTAAGTGCCAACGGCACTTGCGAGCGAATGTGTCCGCTCGGCGCTGGTTCCCGGGTCGAACCCGGAAGACGAAAAACGCCGGTCCTCGCCCGGAGCTCATGACAAACGAAAAATTTTCTAAGTGCCAACGGCACTTGCGAGCGAATGTGTCCGCTCGGCGCTGGTTCCCGGGTCGGACCCGGAAGACGAAAAACGCCGGTCCTCGCCTGGAGGTCCCAGCAAAATCGGCGAAAAAACGACTAAGTGTCAACTTTCGAAAAAACGGCTAAGTGTCGACTTTCGAAAAAACGGCTAAGTGTCAACTTTCGAAAAAACGGCTAAGTGTCAACTTTCGAAAAAACGACTAAGTGTCGCCTCTCTGAAAAAACGGCAGAGTGCCCACGGCTCTGCGGGGCTTGTGAGTCCGCCCCGCGCCGGTTCGGCGGTCGGCCTCAAAAAGCGAAAAATCAGCCTCTCTCCCTGGAGCTCACCAAAAATTTGTCGAAATTTTTCTAAGTTCTCCTCGAGGTACCAGGGGGTGAGGTACCCGGGCTAAGATGCAGTACCTTTTTTGGTCTTCAGGTGCGCCAGAGTACAATGAAATGGTCCCAGTAGTCAGTGTACTCATCGACTTTCCCCCCGTTTTCCAAAGCACCTCGTTTACGAGTATGGAGCTCTGGTGCTATGGAGCTATGGAGCTCTGGAGCTATGGAGCTCTGGTGCTATGGAGCTATGGAGGTATGGAGCCACCAGCCAGCACCCTCCGTGGCTGGATAAATGGAAGTGTTTTAGGTACCAGGCAGCCAAAGGGCCGAGGCCTCACGCTCGACCACGCCGGCGCAGAGTTCCAGCCGCTCGGATAAGCTCTGTCACTCACCCGCCGCGCAGCCACCGGTAACGGGGAAATGTCGCCGCCTTGTGGACACGCCGTTGTAAATGAATGGGCTTTCGCACTTAGTGCAATTTTCGCCAACTCTCTGACTTAGAGCTATGGAAGTATGGAGCTATGGAGCCACCAGCCACCCAGGCTGGAGCTCTGGAGCTCTGGAGGTATGGAGCTCTGGTGCTATGGAAGTATGGAGCTCTGGTGCTATGGAAGTATGGAGCTATGGAAGTATGGAGCTATGGAGCTATGGAGCTATGGAAGTATGGAGCTATGGAAGTATGGAGCTCTGGTGCTATGGAGCTATGGAGCCCTGGAGCTATGGAGCCCTGGAGCTATGGAAGTATGGAGCTCTGGTGCTATGGAGCTATGGAGCTCTGGTGCTATGGAGCTATGGAGCTATGGAGCTCTGGAGCTCTGGAGGTATGGAGCTATGGAGCTATGGAGCTCTGGAGGTATGGAGCTATGGAGCTATGGAAGTATGGAGCTCTGGTGCTATGGAGCTATGGAGCTCTGGTGCTATGGAGCTATGGAGCTCTGGTGCTATGGAGCTATGGAGCTATGGAGCTCTGGAAGTATGGAGCTCTGGTGCTATGGAGCTATGGAGCTCTGGTGCTATGGAGCTATGGAGCTCTGGTGCTATGGAGCTCTGGTGCTATGGAGCTCTGGTGCTATGGAGCTATGGAGCTCTGGTGCTATGGAGCTCTGGAGGTATGGAGCTCTGGAGGTATGGAGCTCTGGAGGTATGGAGCTATGGAGCCCTGGAGCTCTGGAGGTATGGAGCTATGGTGCTATGGAGCTCTGAAGCCATGGAGCTCTGGTGCTATGGAGCTATGGAGCTCTGGTGCTATGGAGCTATGGAGCTATGGAGCTCTGGAAGTATGGAGCTCTGGTGCTATGGAGCTATGGAGCTCTGGTGCTATGGAGCTATGGAGCTCTGGTGCTATGGAGCTATGGAGCTCTGGTGCTATGGAGCTCTGGTGCTATGGAGCTCTGGTGCTATGGAGCTATGGAGCTCTGGTGCTATGGAGCTATGGAGCTCTGGAGGTATGGAGCTCTGGAGGTATGGAGCTCTGGAGGTATGGAGCTATGGAGCCCTGGAGCTCTGGAGGTATGGAGCTATGGTGCTATGGAGCTCTGAAGCCATGGAGCTCTGGTGCTATGGAGCTCTGGAGCTCTGGAGGTATGGAGCTCTGGAGGTATGGAGCTATGGAGCCCTGGAGCTCTGGAGGTATGGAGCTATGGTGCTATGGAGCTCTGAAGCCATGGAGCTCTGGTGCTATGGAGCTCTGGAGCTCTGGAGGTATGGAGCTCTGGAGGTATGGAGCTCTGGAGGTATGGAGCTATGGAGCCCTGGAGCTCTGGAGGTATGGAGCTATGGTGCTATGGAGCTCTGAAGCCATGGAGCTCTGGTGCTATGGAGCTCTGGAGGTATGGAGCTCTGGAGGTATGGAGCTCTGGAGGTATGGAGCTATGGAGCCCTGGAGCTCTGGAGGTATGGAGCTATGGTGCTATGGAGCTCTGAAGCCATGGAGCTCTGGTGCTATGGAGCTCTGGAGGTATGGAGCTCTGGAGGTATGGAGCTCTGGAGGTATGCAGCTATGGAGCCCTGGAGCTCTGGAGGTATGGAGCTATGGTGCTATGGAGCTCTGAAGCCATGGAGCTCTGGTGCTATGGAGCTATGGAGCTCTGGTGCTATGGAGCTATGGAGGTATGGAGCCACCAGCCAGCACCCTCCGTGGCTGGATCAATGGAAGTGTTTTAGGTACCAGGCAGCCAAAGGGCCGAGGCCTCACGCTCGACCACGCCGGCGCAGAGTTCCAGCCGCTCGGATAAGCTCTGTCACTCACCCGCCGCGCAGCCACCGGTAACGGGGAAATGTCGCCGCCTGGCGGACACGCCGTTGTAAATGAATGGGCTTTCGCACTTAGTGCAATTTTCGCCAACTCTCTGACTTAGAGCTATGGAAGTATGGAGCTATGGAGCCACCAGCCACCCAGGCTGGAGCTATGGAGCTCTGGAGGTATGGAGCTCAGGTGCTATGGAAGTATGGAGCTATGGAGCTATGGAAGTATGGAGCTATGGAGCTATGGAGCTCTGGAAGTATGGAGCTATGGAGCTCTGGAGGTATGGAGCTATGGAGCCCTGGAGCCCTGGAGCTATGGAGCTCTGGTGCTATGGAGGTATGGAGCTCTGGAGGTATGGAGCTCTGGAGGTATGGAGCTATGGAGCCCTGGAGCTATGGAGCTATGGAGCCCTGGAGCTATGGAGCTATGGAGCCCTGGAGCTATGGAGCTATGGAGCTCTGGTGCTATGGAGCTATGGAGCTCTGGTGCTATGGAGCTATGGAGCTCTGGTGCTATGGAGCTATGGAGCTCTGGTGCTATGGAGCTATGGAGCTCTGGAAGTATGGAGCTATGGAGCTCTGGAGGTATGGAGCTATGGAGCCCTGGAGCTATGGAGCCCTGGAGCTATGGAAGTATGGAGCTCTGGTGCTATGGAGCTATGGAGCTCTGGTGCTATGGAGCTATGGAGCTCTGGAGCTATGGAGCTCTGGAGGTATGGAGCTATGGAGCTATGGAGCTCTGGAGGTATGGAGCTATGGAGCTATGGAAGTATGGAGCTCTGGTGCTATGGAGCTATGGAGCTCTGGTGCTATGGAGCTATGGAGCTCTGGTGCTATGGAGCTATGGAGCTATGGAGCTCTGGAAGTATGGAGCTCTGGTGCTATGGAGCTATGGAGCTCTGGTGCTATGGAGCTATGGAGCTCTGGTGCTATGGAGCTATGGAGCTCTGGTGCTATGGAGCTCTGGTGCTATGGAGCTCTGGTGCTATGGAGCTATGGAGCTCTGGTGCTATGGAGCTATGGAGCTCTGGAGGTATGGAGCTCTGGAGGTATGGAGCTCTGGAGGTATGGAGCTTTGGAGCCCTGGAGCTCTGGAGGTATGGAGCTATGGTGCTATGGAGCTCTGAAGCCATGGAGCTCTGGTGCTATGGAGCTCTGGAGCTCTGGAGGTATGGAGCTCTGGAGGTATGGAGCTATGGAGCCCTGGAGCTCTGGAGGTATGGAGCTATGGTGCTATGGAGCTCTGAAGCCATGGAGCTCTGGTGCTATGGAGCTCTGGAGCTCTGGAGGTATGGAGCTCTGGAGGTATGGAGCTATGGAGCCCTGGAGCTCTGGAGGTATGGAGCTATGGTGCTATGGAGCTCTGAAGCCATGGAGCTCTGGTGCTATGGAGCTCTGGAGCTCTGGAGGTATGGAGCTCTGGAGGTATGGAGCTCTGGAGGTATGGAGCTATGGAGCCCTGGAGCTCTGGAGGTATGGAGCTATGGTGCTATGGAGCTCTGAAGCCATGGAGCTCTGGTGCTATGGAGCTCTGGAGGTATGGAGCTTTGGAGGTATGGAGCTCTGGAGGTATGGAGCTATGGAGCCCTGGAGCTCTGGAGGTATGGAGCTATGGTGCTATGGAGCTCTGAAGCCATGGAGCTCTGGTGCTATGGAGCTATGGAGCTCTGGTGCTATGGAGCTATGGAGGTATGGAGCCACCAGCCAGCACCCTCCGTGGCTGGATCAATGGAAGTGTTTTAGGTACCAGGCAGCCAAAGGGCCGAGGCCTCACGCTCGACCACGCCGGCGCAGAGTTCCAGCCGCTCGGATAAGCTCTGTCACTCACCCGCCGCGCAGCCACCGGTAACGGGGAAATGTCGCCGCCTTGTGGACACGCCGTTGTAAATGAATGGGCTTTCGCACTTAGTGCAATTTTCGCCAACTCTCTGACTTAGAGCTATGGAAGTATGGAGCTATGGAGCCACCAGCCACCCAGGCTGGAGCTCTGGAGCTCTGGAGGTATGGAGCTCTGGTGCTATGGAAGTATGGAGCTCTGGTGCTATGGAAGTATGGAGCTATGGAGGTATGGAAGTATGGAGCTATGGAAGTATGGAGCTATGGAGCTCTGGAAGTATGGAGCTATGGAGCTCTGGAGGTATGGAGCCCTGGAGCTATGGAGCCCTGGAGCTATGGAAGTATGGAGCTCTGGTGCTATGGAGCTATGGAGCTCTGGTGCTATGGAGCTATGGAGCTATGGAGCTCTGGAGCTATGGAGCTCTGGAGGTATGGAGCTATGGAGCTATGGAGCTCTGGAGGTATGGAGCTATGGAGCTATGGAAGTATGGAGCTCTGGTGCTATGGAGCTATGGAGCTCTGGTGCTATGGAGCTATGGAGCTCTGGTGCTATGGAGCTATGGAGCTATGGAGCTCTGGAAGTATGGAGCTCTGGTGCTATGGAGCTATGGAGCTCTGGTGCTATGGAGCTATGGAGCTCTGGTGCTATGGAGCTCTGGTGCTATGGAGCTCTGGTGCTATGGAGCTATGGAGCTCTGGTGCTATGGAGCTCTGGAGGTATGGAGCTCTGGAGGTATGGAGCTCTGGAGGTATGGAGCTATGGAGCCCTGGAGCTCTGGAGGTATGGAGCTATGGTGCTATGGAGCTCTGAAGCCATGGAGCTCTGGTGCTATGGAGCTATGGAGCTCTGGTGCTATGGAGCTATGGAGCTATGGAGCTCTGGAAGTATGGAGCTCTGGTGCTATGGAGCTATGGAGCTCTGGTGCTATGGAGCTATGGAGCTCTGGTGCTATGGAGCTATGGAGCTCTGGTGCTATGGAGCTCTGGTGCTATGGAGCTCTGTTGCTATGGAGCTATGGAGCTCTGGTGCTATGGAGCTATGGAGCTCTGGAGGTATGGAGCTCTGGAGGTATGGAGCTCTGGAGGTATGGAGCTATGGAGCCCTGGAGCTATGGAGGTATGGAGCTATGGTGCTATGGAGCTCTGAAGCCATGGAGCTCTGGTGCTATGGAGCTCTGGAGCTCTGGAGGTATGGAGCTCTGGAGGTATGGAGCTATGGAGCCCTGGAGCTCTGGAGGTATGGAGCTATGGTGCTATGGAGCTCTGAAGCCATGGAGCTCTGGTGCTATGGAGCTCTGGAGCTCTGGAGGTATGGAGCTCTGGAGGTATGGAGCTCTGGAGGTATGGAGCTATGGAGCCCTGGAGCTCTGGAGGTATGGAGCTATGGTGCTATGGAGCTCTGAAGCCATGGAGCTCTGGTGCTATGGAGCTCTGGAGGTATGGAGCTCTGGAGGTATGGAGCTCTGGAGGTATGGAGCTATGGAGCCCTGGAGCTCTGGAGGTATGGAGCTATGGTGCTATGGAGCTCTGAAGCCATGGAGCTCTGGTGCTATGGAGCTCTGGAGGTATGGAGCTCTGGAGGTATGGAGCTCTGGAGGTATGGAGCTATGGAGCCCTGGAGCTCTGGAGGTATGGAGCTATGGTGCTATGGAGCTCTGAAGCCATGGAGCTCTGGTGCTATGGAGCTATGGAGCTCTGGTGCTATGGAGCTATGGAGGTATGGAGCCACCAGCCAGCACCCTCCGTGGCTGGATCAATGGAAGTGTTTTAGGTACCAGGCAGCCAAAGGGCCGAGGCCTCACGCTCGACCACGCCGGCGCAGAGTTCCAGCCGCTCGGATAAGCTCTGTCACTCACCCGCCGCGCAGCCACCGGTAACGGGGAAATGTCGCCGCCTGGCGGACACGCCGTTGTAAATGAATGGGCTTTCGCACTTAGTGCAATTTTCGCCAACTCTCTGACTTAGAGCTATGGAAGTATGGAGCTATGGAGCCACCAGCCACCCAGGCTGGAGCTATGGAGCTCTGGAGGTATGGAGCTCAGGTGCTATGGAAGTATGGAGCTATGGAGCTATGGAAGTATGGAGCTATGGAGCTATGGAGCTCTGGAAGTATGGAGCTATGGAGCTCTGGAGGTATGGAGCTATGGAGCCCTGGAGCCCTGGAGCTATGGAGCTCTGGTGCTATGGAGGTATGGAGCTCTGGAGGTATGGAGCTCTGGAGGTATGGAGCTATGGAGCTATGGAGCCCTGGAGCTATGGAGCTATGGAGCCCTGGAGCTATGGAGCTATGGAGCCCTGGAGCTATGGAGCTATGGAGCTCTGGTGCTATGGAGCTATGGAGCTCTGGTGCTATGGAGCTATGGAGCTCTGGTGCTATGGAGCTATGGAGCTCTGGTGCTATGGAGCTATGGAGCTCTGGAAGTATGGAGCTATGGAGCTCTGGAGGTATGGAGCTATGGAGCCCTGGAGCTATGGAGCCCTGGAGCTATGGAAGTATGGAGCTCTGGTGCTATGGAGCTATGGAGCTCTGGTGCTATGGAGCTATGGAGCTCTGGAGCTATGGAGCTCTGGAGGTATGGAGCTATGGAGCTATGGAGCTCTGGAGGTATGGAGCTATGGAGCTATGGAAGTATGGAGCTCTGGTGCTATGGAGCTATGGAGCTCTGGTGCTATGGAGCTATGGAGCTCTGGTGCTATGGAGCTATGGAGCTATGGAGCTCTGGAAGTATGGAGCTCTGGTGCTATGGAGCTATGGAGCTCTGGTGCTATGGAGCTATGGAGCTCTGGTGCTATGGAGCTATGGAGCTCTGGTGCTATGGAGCTCTGGTGCTATGGAGCTCTGGTGCTATGGAGCTATGGAGCTCTGGTGCTATGGAGCTATGGAGCTCTGGAGGTATGGAGCTCTGGAGGTATGGAGCTCTGGAGGTATGGAGCTTTGGAGCCCTGGAGCTCTGGAGGTATGGAGCTATGGTGCTATGGAGCTCTGAAGCCATGGAGCTCTGGTGCTATGGAGCTCTGGAGCTCTGGAGGTATGGAGCTCTGGAGGTATGGAGCTATGGAGCCCTGGAGCTCTGGAGGTATGGAGCTATGGTGCTATGGAGCTCTGAAGCCATGGAGCTCTGGTGCTATGGAGCTCTGGAGCTCTGGAGGTATGGAGCTCTGGAGGTATGGAGCTATGGAGCCCTGGAGCTCTGGAGGTATGGAGCTATGGTGCTATGGAGCTCTGAAGCCATGGAGCTCTGGTGCTATGGAGCTCTGGAGCTCTGGAGGTATGGAGCTCTGGAGGTATGGAGCTCTGGAGGTATGGAGCTATGGAGCCCTGGAGCTCTGGAGGTATGGAGCTATGGTGCTATGGAGCTCTGAAGCCATGGAGCTCTGGTGCTATGGAGCTCTGGAGGTATGGAGCTTTGGAGGTATGGAGCTCTGGAGGTATGGAGCTATGGAGCCCTGGAGCTCTGGAGGTATGGAGCTATGGTGCTATGGAGCTCTGAAGCCATGGAGCTCTGGTGCTATGGAGCTATGGAGCTCTGGTGCTATGGAGCTATGGAGGTATGGAGCCACCAGCCAGCACCCTCCGTGGCTGGATCAATGGAAGTGTTTTAGGTACCAGGCAGCCAAAGGGCCGAGGCCTCACGCTCGACCACGCCGGCGCAGAGTTCCAGCCGCTCGGATAAGCTCTGTCACTCACCCGCCGCGCAGCCACCGGTAACGGGGAAATGTCGCCGCCTTGTGGACACGCCGTTGTAAATGAATGGGCTTTCGCACTTAGTGCAATTTTCGCCAACTCTCTGACTTAGAGCTATGGAAGTATGGAGCTATGGAGCCACCAGCCACCCAGGCTGGAGCTCTGGAGCTCTGGAGGTATGGAGCTCTGGTGCTATGGAAGTATGGAGCTCTGGTGCTATGGAAGTATGGAGCTATGGAGGTATGGAAGTATGGAGCTATGGAAGTATGGAGCTATGGAGCTCTGGAAGTATGGAGCTATGGAGCTCTGGAGGTATGGAGCCCTGGAGCTATGGAGCCCTGGAGCTATGGAAGTATGGAGCTCTGGTGCTATGGAGCTATGGAGCTCTGGTGCTATGGAGCTATGGAGCTATGGAGCTCTGGAGCTATGGAGCTCTGGAGGTATGGAGCTATGGAGCTATGGAGCTCTGGAGGTATGGAGCTATGGAGCTATGGAAGTATGGAGCTCTGGTGCTATGGAGCTATGGAGCTCTGGTGCTATGGAGCTATGGAGCTCTGGTGCTATGGAGCTATGGAGCTATGGAGCTCTGGAAGTATGGAGCTCTGGTGCTATGGAGCTATGGAGCTCTGGTGCTATGGAGCTATGGAGCTCTGGTGCTATGGAGCTCTGGTGCTATGGAGCTCTGGTGCTATGGAGCTATGGAGCTCTGGTGCTATGGAGCTCTGGAGGTATGGAGCTCTGGAGGTATGGAGCTCTGGAGGTATGGAGCTATGGAGCCCTGGAGCTCTGGAGGTATGGAGCTATGGTGCTATGGAGCTCTGAAGCCATGGAGCTCTGGTGCTATGGAGCTATGGAGCTCTGGTGCTATGGAGCTATGGAGCTATGGAGCTCTGGAAGTATGGAGCTCTGGTGCTATGGAGCTATGGAGCTCTGGTGCTATGGAGCTATGGAGCTCTGGTGCTATGGAGCTATGGAGCTCTGGTGCTATGGAGCTCTGGTGCTATGGAGCTCTGTTGCTATGGAGCTATGGAGCTCTGGTGCTATGGAGCTATGGAGCTCTGGAGGTATGGAGCTCTGGAGGTATGGAGCTCTGGAGGTATGGAGCTATGGAGCCCTGGAGCTATGGAGGTATGGAGCTATGGTGCTATGGAGCTCTGAAGCCATGGAGCTCTGGTGCTATGGAGCTCTGGAGCTCTGGAGGTATGGAGCTCTGGAGGTATGGAGCTATGGAGCCCTGGAGCTCTGGAGGTATGGAGCTATGGTGCTATGGAGCTCTGAAGCCATGGAGCTCTGGTGCTATGGAGCTCTGGAGCTCTGGAGGTATGGAGCTCTGGAGGTATGGAGCTCTGGAGGTATGGAGCTATGGAGCCCTGGAGCTCTGGAGGTATGGAGCTATGGTGCTATGGAGCTCTGAAGCCATGGAGCTCTGGTGCTATGGAGCTCTGGAGGTATGGAGCTCTGGAGGTATGGAGCTCTGGAGGTATGGAGCTATGGAGCCCTGGAGCTCTGGAGGTATGGAGCTATGGTGCTATGGAGCTCTGAAGCCATGGAGCTCTGGTGCTATGGAGCTCTGGAGGTATGGAGCTCTGGAGGTATGGAGCTCTGGAGGTATGGAGCTATGGAGCCCTGGAGCTCTGGAGGTATGGAGCTATGGTGCTATGGAGCTCTGAAGCCATGGAGCTCTGGTGCTATGGAGCTATGGAGCTCTGGTGCTATGGAGCTATGGAGGTATGGAGCCACCAGCCAGCACCCTCCGTGGCTGGATCAATGGAAGTGTTTTAGGTACCAGGCAGCCAAAGGGCCGAGGCCTCACGCTCGACCACGCCGGCGCAGAGTTCCAGCCGCTCGGATAAGCTCTGTCACTCACCCGCCGCGCAGCCACCGGTAACGGGGAAATGTCGCCGCCTGGCGGACACGCCGTTGTAAATGAATGGGCTTTCGCACTTAGTGCAATTTTCGCCAACTCTCTGACTTAGAGCTATGGAAGTATGGAGCTATGGAGCCACCAGCCACCCAGGCTGGAGCTATGGAGCTCTGGAGGTATGGAGCTCAGGTGCTATGGAAGTATGGAGCTATGGAGCTATGGAAGTATGGAGCTATGGAGCTATGGAGCTCTGGAAGTATGGAGCTATGGAGCTCTGGAGGTATGGAGCTATGGAGCCCTGGAGCCCTGGAGCTATGGAGCTCTGGTGCTATGGAGGTATGGAGCTCTGGAGGTATGGAGCTCTGGAGGTATGGAGCTATGGAGCTATGGAGCCCTGGAGCTATGGAGCCCTGGAGCTATGGAGCTATGGAGCCCTGGAGCTATGGAGCTATGGAGCTCTGGTGCTATGGAGCTATGGAGCTCTGGTGCTATGGAGCTATGGAGCTCTGGTGCTATGGAGCTATGGAGCTCTGGTGCTATGGAGCTATGGAGCTCTGGAAGTATGGAGCTATGGAGCTCTGGAGGTATGGAGCTATGGAGCCCTGGAGCTATGGAGCCCTGGAGCTATGGAAGTATGGAGCTCTGGTGCTATGGAGCTATGGAGCTCTGGTGCTATGGAGCTATGGAGCTCTGGAGCTATGGAGCTCTGGAGGTATGGAGCTATGGAGCTATGGAGCTCTGGAGGTATGGAGCTATGGAGCTATGGAAGTATGGAGCTCTGGTGCTATGGAGCTATGGAGCTCTGGTGCTATGGAGCTATGGAGCTCTGGTGCTATGGAGCTATGGAGCTATGGAGCTCTGGAAGTATGGAGCTCTGGTGCTATGGAGCTATGGAGCTCTGGTGCTATGGAGCTATGGAGCTCTGGTGCTATGGAGCTATGGAGCTCTGGTGCTATGGAGCTCTGGTGCTATGGAGCTCTGGTGCTATGGAGCTATGGAGCTCTGGTGCTATGGAGCTATGGAGCTCTGGAGGTATGGAGCTCTGGAGGTATGGAGCTCTGGAGGTATGGAGCTTTGGAGCCCTGGAGCTCTGGAGGTATGGAGCTATGGTGCTATGGAGCTCTGAAGCCATGGAGCTCTGGTGCTATGGAGCTCTGGAGCTCTGGAGGTATGGAGCTCTGGAGGTATGGAGCTATGGAGCCCTGGAGCTCTGGAGGTATGGAGCTATGGTGCTATGGAGCTCTGAAGCCATGGAGCTCTGGTGCTATGGAGCTCTGGAGCTCTGGAGGTATGGAGCTCTGGAGGTATGGAGCTATGGAGCCCTGGAGCTCTGGAGGTATGGAGCTATGGTGCTATGGAGCTCTGAAGCCATGGAGCTCTGGTGCTATGGAGCTCTGGAGCTCTGGAGGTATGGAGCTCTGGAGGTATGGAGCTCTGGAGGTATGGAGCTATGGAGCCCTGGAGCTCTGGAGGTATGGAGCTATGGTGCTATGGAGCTCTGAAGCCATGGAGCTCTGGTGCTATGGAGCTCTGGAGGTATGGAGCTCTGGAGGTATGGAGCTCTGGAGGTATGGAGCTATGGAGCCCTGGAGCTCTGGAGGTATGGAGCTATGGTGCTATGGAGCTCTGAAGCCATGGAGCTCTGGTCCTATGGAGCTCTGGAGGTATGGAGCTCTGGAGGTATGGAGCTCTGGAGGTATGGAGCTATGGAGCCCTGGAGCTCTGGAGGTATGGAGCTATGGTGCTATGGAGCTCTGAAGCCATGGAGCTCTGGTGCTATGGAGCTCTGGAGGTATGGAGCTCTGGAGGTATGGAGCTCTGGAGGTATGGAGCTATGGAGCCCTGGAGCTCTGGAGGTATGGAGCTATGGTGCTATGGAGCTCTGAAGCCATGGAGCTCTGGTGCTATGGAGCTATGGAGCTCTGGTGCTATGGAGCTATGGAGGTATGGAGCCACCAGCCAGCACCCTCCGTGGCTGGATCAATGGAAGTGTTTTAGGTACCAGGCAGCCAAAGGGCCGAGGCCTCACGCTCGACCACGCCGGCGCAGAGTTCCAGCCGCTCGGATAAGCTCTGTCACTCACCCGCCGCGCAGCCACCGGTAACGGGGAAATGTCGCCGCCTTGTGGACACGCCGTTGTAAATGAATGGGCTTTCGCACTTAGTGCAATTTTCGCCAACTCTCTGACTTAGAGCTATGGAAGTATGGAGCTATGGAGCCACCAGCCACCCAGGCTGGAGCTCTGGAGCTCTGGAGGTATGGAGCTCTGGTGCTATGGAAGTATGGAGCTCTGGTGCTATGGAAGTATGGAGCTATGGAGGTATGGAAGTATGGAGCTATGGAAGTATGGAGCTATGGAGCTCTGGAAGTATGGAGCTATGGAGCTCTGGAGGTATGGAGCCCTGGAGCTATGGAGCCCTGGAGCTATGGAAGTATGGAGCTCTGGTGCTATGGAGCTATGGAGCTCTGGTGCTATGGAGCTATGGAGCTATGGAGCTCTGGAGCTATGGAGCTCTGGAGGTATGGAGCTATGGAGCTATGGAGCTCTGGAGGTATGGAGCTATGGAGCTATGGAAGTATGGAGCTCTGGTGCTATGGAGCTATGGAGCTCTGGTGCTATGGAGCTATGGAGCTCTGGTGCTATGGAGCTATGGAGCTCTGGAAGTATGGAGCTCTGGTGCTATGGAGCTATGGAGCTCTGGTGCTATGGAGCTATGGAGCTCTGGTGCTATGGAGCTCTGGTGCTATGGAGCTCTGGTGCTATGGAGCTATGGAGCTCTGGTGCTATGGAGCTCTGGAGGTATGGAGCTCTGGAGGTATGGAGCTCTGGAGGTATGGAGCTATGGAGCCCTGGAGCTCTGGAGGTATGGAGCTATGGTGCTATGGAGCTCTGAAGCCATGGAGCTCTGGTGCTATGGAGCTATGGAGCTCTGGTGCTATGGAGCTATGGAGCTATGGAGCTCTGGAAGTATGGAGCTCTGGTGCTATGGAGCTATGGAGCTCTGGTGCTATGGAGCTATGGAGCTCTGGTGCTATGGAGCTATGGAGCTCTGGTGCTATGGAGCTCTGGTGCTATGGAGCTCTGGTGCTATGGAGCTATGGAGCTCTGGTGCTATGGAGCTATGGAGCTCTGGAGGTATGGAGCTCTGGAGGTATGGAGCTCTGGAGGTATGGAGCTATGGAGCCCTGGAGCTCTGGAGGTATGGAGCTATGGTGCTATGGAGCTCTGAAGCCATGGAGCTCTGGTGCTATGGAGCTCTGGAGCTCTGGAGGTATGGAGCTCTGGAGGTATGGAGCTATGGAGCCCTGGAGCTCTGGAGGTATGGAGCTATGGTGCTATGGAGCTCTGAAGCCATGGAGCTCTGGTGCTATGGAGCTCTGGAGCTCTGGAGGTATGGAGCTCTGGAGGTATGGAGCTCTGGAGGTATGGAGCTATGGAGCCCTGGAGCTCTGGAGGTATGGAGCTATGGTGCTATGGAGCTCTGAAGCCATGGAGCTCTGGTGCTATGGAGCTCTGGAGGTATGGAGCTCTGGAGGTATGGAGCTCTGGAGGTATGGAGCTATGGAGCCCTGGAGCTCTGGAGGTATGGAGCTATGGTGCTATGGAGCTCTGAAGCCATGGAGCTCTGGTGCTATGGAGCTCTGGAGGTATGGAGCTCTGGAGGTATGGAGCTCTGGAGGTATGGAGCTATGGAGCCCTGGAGCTCTGGAGGTATGGAGCTATGGTGCTATGGAGCTCTGAAGCCATGGAGCTCTGGTGCTATGGAGCTATGGAGCTCTGGTGCTATGGAGCTATGGAGGTATGGAGCCACCAGCCAGCACCCTCCTTGGCTGGATCAATGGAAGTGTTTTAGGTACCAGGCAGCCAAAGGGCCGAGGCCTCACGCTCGACCACGCCGGCGCAGAGTTCCAGCCGCTCGGATAAGCTCTGTCACTCACCCGCCGCGCAGCCACCGGTAACGGGGAAATGTCGCCGCCTGGCGGACACGCCGTTGTAAATGAATGGGCTTTCGCACTTAGTGCAATTTTCGCCAACTCTCTGACTTAGAGCTATGGAAGTATGGAGCTATGGAGCCACCAGCCACCCAGGCTGGAGCTATGGAGCTCTGGAGGTATGGAGCTCAGGTGCTATGGAAGTATGGAGCTATGGAGCTATGGAAGTATGGAGCTATGGAGCTATGGAGCTCTGGAAGTATGGAGCTATGGAGCTCTGGAGGTATGGAGCTATGGAGCCCTGGAGCCCTGGAGCTATGGAGCTCTGGTGCTATGGAGGTATGGAGCTCTGGAGGTATGGAGCTCTGGAGGTATGGAGCTATGGAGCTATGGAGCACTGGAGCTATGGAGCTATGGAGCCCTGGAGCTATGGAGCCCTGGAGCTATGGAGCTATGGAGCTCTGGTGCTATGGAGCTATGGAGCTCTGGTGCTATGGAGCTATGGAGCTCTGGTGCTATGGAGCTATGGAGCTCTGGTGCTATGGAGCTATGGAGCTCTGGAAGTATGGAGCTATGGAGCTCTGGAGGTATGGAGCTATGGAGCCCTGGAGCTATGGAGCCCTGGAGCTATGGAAGTATGGAGCTCTGGTGCTATGGAGCTATGGAGCTCTGGTGCTATGGAGCTATGGAGCTCTGGAGCTATGGAGCTCTGGAGGTATGGAGCTATGGAGCTATGGAGCTCTGGAGGTATGGAGCTATGAAGCTATGGAAGTATGGAGCTCTGGTGCTATGGAGCTATGGAGCTCTGGTGCTATGGAGCTATGGAGCTCTGGTGCTATGGAGCTATGGAGCTCTGGAAGTATGGAGCTCTGGTGCTATGGAGCTATGGAGCTCTGGTGCTATGGAGCTATGGAGCTCTGGTGCTATGGAGCTATGGAGCTCTGGTGCTATGGAGCTCTGGTGCTATGGAGCTCTGGTGCTATGGAGCTATGGAGCTCTGGTGCTATGGAGCTATGGAGGTATGGAGCTCTGGAGGTATGGAGCTCTGGAGGTATGGAGCTTTGGAGCCCTGGAGCTCTGGAGGTATGGAGCTATGGTGCTATGGAGCTCTGAAGCCATGGAGCTCTGGTGCTATGGAGCTCTGGAGCTCTGGAGGTATGGAGCTCTGGAGGTATGGAGCTATGGAGCCCTGGAGCTCTGGAGGTATGGAGCTATGGTGCTATGGAGCTCTGAAGCCATGGAGCTCTGGTGCTATGGAGCTCTGGAGCTCTGGAGGTATGGAGCTCTGGAGGTATGGAGCTATGGAGCCCTGGAGCTCTGGAGGTATGGAGCTATGGTGCTATGGAGCTCTGAAGCCATGGAGCTCTGGTGCTATGGAGCTCTGGAGCTCTGGAGGTATGGAGCTCTGGAGGTATGGAGCTCTGGAGGTATGGAGCTATGGAGCCCTGGAGCTCTGGAGGTATGGAGCTATGGTGCTATGGAGCTCTGAAGCCATGGAGCTCTGGTGCTATGGAGCTCTGGAGGTATGGAGCTCTGGAGGTATGGAGCTCTGGAGGTATGGAGCTATGGAGCCCTGGAGCTCTGGAGGTATGGAGCTATGGTGCTATGGAGCTCTGAAGCCATGGAGCTCTGGTGCTATGGAGCTCTGGAGGTATGGAGCTCTGGAGGTATGGAGCTCTGGAGGTATGGAGCTATGGAGCCCTGGAGCTCTGGAGGTATGGAGCTATGGTGCTATGGAGCTCTGAAGCCATGGAGCTCTGGTGCTATGGAGCTCTGGAGGTATGGAGCTCTGGAGGTATGGAGCTATGGAGCCCTGGAGCTCTGGAGGTATGGAGCTATGGTGCTATGGAGCTCTGAAGCCATGGAGCTCTGGTGCTATGGAGCTATGGAGCTCTGGTGCTATGGAGCTATGGAGGTATGGAGCCACCAGCCAGCACCCTCCGTGGCTGGATCAATGGAAGTGTTTTAGGTACCAGGCAGCCAAAGGGCCGAGGCCTCACGCTCGACCACGCCGGCGCAGAGTTCCAGCCGCTCGGATAAGCTCTGTCACTCACCCGCCGCGCAGCCACCGGTAACGGGGAAATGTCGCCGCCTTGTGGACACGCCGTTGTAAATGAATGGGCTTTCGCACTTAGTGCAATTTTCGCCAACTCTCTGACTTAGAGCTATGGAAGTATGGAGCTATGGAGCCACCAGCCACCCAGGCTGGAGCTCTGGAGCTCTGGAGGTATGGAGCTCTGGTGCTATGGAAGTATGGAGCTCTGGTGCTATGGAAGTATGGAGCTATGGAGGTATGGAAGTATGGAGCTATGGAAGTATGGAGCTATGGAGCTCTGGAAGTATGGAGCTATGGAGCTCTGGAGGTATGGAGCCCTGGAGCTATGGAGCCCTGGAGCTATGGAAGTATGGAGCTCTGGTGCTATGGAGCTATGGAGCTCTGGTGCTATGGAGCTATGGAGCTCTGGAGCTATGGAGCTCTGGAGGTATGGAGCTATGGAGCTATGGAGCTCTGGAGGTATGGAGCTATGGAGCTATGGAAGTATGGAGCTCTGGTGCTAGGGAGCTATGGAGCTCTGGTGCTATGGAGCTATGGAGCTCTGGTGCTATGGAGCTATGGAGCTATGGAGCTCTGGAAGTATGGAGCTCTGGTGCTATGGAGCTATGGAGCTCTGGTGCTATGGAGCTATGGAGCTCTGGTGCTATGGAGTTCTGGTGCTATGGAGCTCTGGTGCTATGGAGCTATGGAGCTCTGGTGCTATGGAGCTCTGGAGGTATGGAGCTCTGGAGGTATGGAGCTCTGGAGGTATGGAGCTATGGAGCCCTGGAGCTCTGGAGGTATGGAGCTATGGTGCTATGGAGCTCTGAAGCCATGGAGCTCTGGTGCTATGGAGCTATGGAGCTCTGGTGCTATGGAGCTATGGAGCTATGGAGCTCTGGAAGTATGGAGCTCTGGTGCTATGGAGCTATGGAGCTCTGGTGCTATGGAGCTATGGAGCTCTGGTGCTATGGAGCTATGGAGCTCTGGTGCTATGGAGCTCTGGTGCTATGGAGCTCTGGTGCTATGGAGCTATGGAGCTCTGGTGCTATGGAGCTATGGAGCTCTGGAGGTATGGAGCTCTGGAGGTATGGAGCTCTGGAGGTATGGAGCTATGGAGCCCTGGAGCTCTGGAGGTATGGAGCTATGGTGCTATGGAGCTCTGAAGCCATGGAGCTCTGGTGCTATGGAGCTCTGGAGCTCTGGAGGTATGGAGCTCTGGAGGTATGGAGCTATGGAGCCCTGGAGCTCTGGAGGTATGGAGCTATGGAGCTCTGAAGCCATGGAGCTCTGGTGCTATGGAGCTCTGGAGCTCTGGAGGTATGGAGCTCTGGAGGTATGGAGCTCTGGAGGTATGGAGCTATGGAGCCCTGGAGCTCTGGAGGTATGGAGCTATGGTGCTATGGAGCTCTGAAGCCATGGAGCTCTGGTGCTATGGAGCTCTGGAGGTATGGAGCTCTGGAGGTATGGAGCTCTGGAGGTATGGAGCTATGGAGCCCTGGAGCTCTGGAGGTATGGAGCTATGGTGCTATGGAGCTCTGAAGCCATGGAGCTCTGGTGCTATGGAGCTCTGGAGGTATGGAGCTCTGGAGGTATGGAGCTCTGGAGGTATGGAGCTCTGGAGGTATGGAGCTATGGAGCCCTGGAGCTCTGGAGGTATGGAGCTATGGTGCTATGGAGCTCTGAAGCCATGGAGCTCTGGTGCTATGGAGCTATGGAGCTCTGGTGCTATGGAGCTATGGAGGTATGGAGCCACCAGCCAGCACCCTCCGTGGCTGGATCAATGGAAGTGTTTTAGGTACCAGGCAGCCAAAGGGCCGAGGCCTCACGCTCGACCACGCCGGCGCAGAGTTCCAGCCGCTCGGATAAGCTCTGTCACTCACCCGCCGCGCAGCCACCGGTAACGGGGAAATGTCGCCGCCTGGCGGACACGCCGTTGTAAATGAATGGGCTTTCGCACTTAGTGCAATTTTCGCCAACTCTCTGACTTAGAGCTATGGAAGTATGGAGCTATGGAGCCACCAGCCACCCAGGCTGGAGCTATGGAGCTCTGGAGGTATGGAGCTCAGGTGCTATGGAAGTATGGAGCTATGGAGCTATGGAAGTATGGAGCTATGGAGCTATGGAGCTCTGGAAGTATGGAGCTATGGAGCTCTGGAGGTATGGAGCTATGGAGCCCTGGAGCCCTGGAGCTATGGAGCTCTGGTGCTATGGAGGTATGGAGCTCTGGAGGTATGGAGCTCTGGAGGTATGGAGCTATGGAGCTATGGAGCCCTGGAGCTATGGAGCTATGGAGCCCTGGAGCTATGGAGCTATGGAGCCCTGGAGCTATGGAGCTATGGAGCTCTGGTGCTATGGAGCTATGGAGCTCTGGTGCTATGGAGCTATGGAGCTCTGGTGCTATGGAGCTATGGAGCTCTGGTGCTATGGAGCTATGGAGCTCTGGAAGTATGGAGCTATGGAGCTCTGGAGGTATGGAGCTATGGAGCCCTGGAGCTATGGAGCCCTGGAGCTATGGAAGTATGGAGCTCTGGTGCTATGGAGCTATGGAGCTCTGGTGCTATGGAGCTATGGAGCTCTGGAGCTATGGAGCTCTGGAGGTATGGAGCTATGGAGCTATGGAGCTCTGGAGGTATGGAGCTATGGAGCTATGGAAGTATGGAGCTCTGGTGCTATGGAGCTATGGAGCTCTGGTGCTATGGAGCTATGGAGCTCTGGTGCTATGGAGCTATGGAGCTATGGAGCTCTGGAAGTATGGAGCTCTGGTGCTATGGAGCTATGGAGCTCTGGTGCTATGGAGCTATGGAGCTCTGGTGCTATGGAGCTATGGAGCTCTGGTGCTATGGAGCTCTGGTGCTATGGAGCTCTGGTGCTATGGAGCTATGGAGCTCTGGTGCTATGGAGCTATGGAGCTCTGGAGGTATGGAGCTCTGGAGGTATGGAGCTCTGGAGGTATGGAGCTTTGGAGCCCTGGAGCTCTGGAGGTATGGAGCTATGGTGCTATGGAGCTCTGAAGCTCTGAAGCCATGGAGCTCTGGTGCTATGGAGCTCTGGAGCTCTGGAGGTATGGAGCTCTGGAGGTATGGAGCTATGGAGCCCTGGAGCTCTGGAGGTATGGAGCTATGGTGCTATGGAGCTCTGAAGCCATGGAGCTCTGGTGCTATGGAGCTCTGGAGCTCTGGAGGTATGGAGCTCTGGAGGTATGGAGCTATGGAGCCCTGGAGCTCTGGAGGTATGGAGCTATGGTGCTATGGAGCTCTGAAGCCATGGAGCTCTGGTGCTATGGAGCTCTGGAGCTCTGGAGGTATGGAGCTCTGGAGGTATGGAGCTCTGGAGGTATGGAGCTATGGAGCCCTGGAGCTCTGGAGGTATGGAGCTATGGTGCTATGGAGCTCTGAAGCCATGGAGCTCTGGTGCTATGGAGCTCTGGAGGTATGGAGCTCTGGAGGTATGGAGCTCTGGAGGTATGGAGCTATGGAGCCCTGGAGCTCTGGAGGTATGGAGCTATGGTGCTATGGAGCTCTGAAGCCATGGAGCTCTGGTGCTATGGAGCTCTGGAGGTATGGAGCTCTGGAGGTATGGAGCTCTGGAGGTATGGAGCTATGGAGCCCTGGAGCTCTGGAGGTATGGAGCTATGGTGCTATGGAGCTCTGAAGCCATGGAGCTCTGGTGCTATGGAGCTATGGAGCTCTGGTGCTATGGAGCTATGGAGGTATGGAGCCACCAGCCAGCACCCTCCGTGGCTGGATCAATGGAAGTGTTTTAGGTACCAGGCAGCCAAAGGGCCGAGGCCTCACGCTCGACCACGCCGGCGCAGAGTTCCAGCAGCTCGGATAAGCTCTGTCACTCACCCGCCGCGCAGCCACCGGTAACGGGGAAATGTCGCCGCCTTGTGGACACGCCGTTGTAAATGAATGGGCTTTCGCACTTAGTGCAATTTTCGCCAACTCTCTGACTTAGAGCTATGGAAGTATGGAGCTATGGAGCCACCAGCCACCCAGGCTGGAGCTCTGGAGCTCTGGAGCTCTGGTGCTATGGAAGTATGGAGCTCTGGTGCTATGGAAGTATGGAGCTATGGAGCTATGGAAGTATGGAGCTATGGAGCTCTGGAAGTATGGAGCTATGGAGCTATGGAGGTATGGAGCTATGGAGCCCTGGAGCTATGGAGCCCTGGAGCTATGGAAGTATGGAGCTCTGGTGCTATGGAGCTATGGAGCTCTGGTGCTATGGAGCTATGGAGCTCTGGTGCTATGGAGCTATGGAGCTATGGAGCTCTGGTGCTATGGAGCTATGGAGCTCTGGTGCTATGGAGCTATGGAGCTCTGGTGCTATGGAGCTCTGGAGCTCTGGAGGTATGGAGCTCTGGTGCTATGGAGCTATGGAGCTCTGGTGCTATGGAGCTATGGAGCTCTGGTGCTATGGAGCTCTGGAGGTATGGAGCTCTGGTGCTATGGAGCTATGGAAGTATAGAGCTATGGAAGTATGGAGCTCTGGAGGTATGGAGGTATGGAGCTATGGAGCTCTGCAGCTATGGAAGTATGGAGCTCTGGAGGTATGGAGCCACCAGCCAGCACCCTCCGTGGCTGGATCAATGGAAGTGTTTAGGTACCAGGCAGCCAAAGGGCCGAGGCCTCACGCTCGACCACGCCGGCGCAGAGTTCCAGCCGCTCGGATAAGCTCTGTCACTCACCCGCCGCGCAGCCACCGGTAACGGGGAAATGTCGCCGCCTGGCGGACACGCCGTTGTAAATGAATGGGCTATCCCCGGGCGCGCCCTTTACGCACGCCCGCCGTCATTCTACGGAGACTAAGTTCCGCCCCGGGGAGGCTGCCTCCTCCCCTCCGCGGCCCGGGGATGCTGCCTCATCCCCGGACGCGCCCTTTACGCACGCCCGCCGTCATTCTACGGAGACTAAGTTCCGCCCCGGGGAGGCTGCCTCCTCCCCTCCGCGGCCCAGGGATGCTGCCTCATCCCCGGGCGCGCCCGCTGCTCGTCCGCCGCGGCGTAATTTCTTCAAAGTCCGATGACGCCCCTGGTAGCGGCCCACCCCGGAGGGGGGATGCCGACCGGCCCCCGGAGGTGACACCGGCCGACAAAAGGTTGGATCGAGGGCTGACTCTCAATAGATCGCAGCGATGTAGCTGCTCTGCTACTTACGAGACCCTGACCCAGAATCAGGTCGTATGCAAGTCATTTAGACCTGATAGGCTGCCTCCCTGTCGGAGGTGATAGGGCAGACATTCGAATGAGACGTCGCCGCCGCGGAGGGCCGGCGATCGGCTGGAAGTTATCGAGGATCACCAAGGGAGGCCGGGCCGGACGCGCGGAGGGCCGCGGCGCGGCGCGTGAACGCCGGCGCGACCCCTGGGCCCGCGCGCCCGGGCACCGCGTGGGTTTTGGGTCTGATAAATGCGCGCGTCCCCGGAGGTCGGCGCCCGTTTGCATGTATTAGCTCTAGAATTGCCACAGTTATCCAAGTAACTGAGGAGCGATCAAAGGAACCATAACTGATTTAATGAGCCATTCGCAGTTTCGCTGTACGGGCCGTGTGCACTTAGACTTGCATGGCTTAATCTTTGAGACAAGCATATGCTACTGGCAGGATCAACCAGGTAGGAGAGAGGGTGGCTGGGTAGCGCCTCTCGCTCGCCGGCCCGCCGGAGCGGGGGCTCGCGCGACTGTTTTCCGGACGCCGGCCGCGGTTCGCGGGGGCTCTAGGTGGTCTGAGGCTGCCGCGGGGTGAGATGGATCGGGCTGGACCCGGCGCAGCCGAAGCCGAGGACGCGGAACCTCGAACGCGACCCTCGCGGACCCCTAAACGAGAGGAGCTGCGCCCGGCCTCGTAAGACACCCCCTGTCCGGTGCTGAGTTTGACCCCGACGCCGCTGACCGCCGCCGCCGCCTTGCCGCTAGCCCTCCGCACGTGTGGGGCCGGTGCGCGACCCGTAGGACGGCCGGCAACTCGCTCGTTTGGCGGGGCGATGCAAGGTTAGGCGAACCGGGCGGTAACTCGTGCAGTCGGTTGGACGACTTTGCGGTGGACAGGGTGGTGCGAATCCGGCGGGACGGCCCTTCGATGGAGCCCGCTGCAGGGGGACGTTCGGTGGGTTGAGCCGCGCTCGCCGCGGAACCTTCGAGCGCCGCTACTCAGCAAGTAAACGAGAGGGAGCTGCGCCCGGCCTCGTAAGACGCCTCTTCTCCGGTGCGAGCGCCCCGACGCCGCTGGCCGCCGCCGCCGCCTTGCCGCTATCCCGCCGCGCGTTTGGGGCCGGAGGGCGACCCGTAGGACGGCCCGCCGACTACACGACCGTTTGGCAGAGCGAGTGCAAGGTTAGGCGAGCTGGGCGGTAACTCGGGTTAGTCTGGGGAGACTGGCGGTGGACAGGGGGGCGCGAATCCGGCCGGGCGGCCCCATCGATTAAGCATTGGTAGGGGGCCGAGGATGAGCCGTGCGAAGTGGCCTCGGAGGCGGTCCGTGGGGGACGACGGGGGGGGACGGGCGTCGGCCCTCCGGCCCGAGCAGAGAACGTTCGGTCACCCAGGCGGGAATCTGCGCCCCGGCCCGAGTCGGACTCGGTCGGTGCGGCCCGCTGAGGCCCTCAACTATTCCCGTACGCGGGGGTCGGGAGCTGCGGCGCTGCGCCGGCGACTTACCCGCGCGAGGCACGCACTGCGTGCGGCCAGGATGCGGAGTTGGATCGGCGCTGGTTGGGAACCCTCGGGGAACGAAGGCGGACGGTGGCCAGCCGGCACCGACGAACCCGTCGGGGAGGGGGCTGGTGGCAGGCGCGATCGGCACTATTGCTGACTGCCGGGAGGGAAGCTGCGCCCCGGCCGAGTCAGACTCAGCCGTTGCGGCCCCCCCGAGCCCGCAGCGCGTAGCGCGGAAGCCATACGCCCCCCCGATGCGGAGCGACAGACGCCCCCGCGACCGCGGTTGGTCGGGAAGGCTTTTCGGATAGAGGTCGGACGGTGTGTGTGGACGGCTTCCCGTGGTGCCGCCGCTATCAAGCCGGAGGGTTTGAGAAACGTCATTCGCAGAAGGACCGGCGCGGCCGGCGGACTCTCGCACGCGCGGCGCCCGACACTCAGCCGCTCGCTCGGCCTCCGTGGATCGTGGCTAGGTGGGATGGATGCTTTTTTCGGGTCGTCTCGGTCTCGCCGCAGTACGGTCGCGCCGGGGCCTGCGGGGCGGCGCGGGGAGCGCCAACATTCGTAGTTGACACTTTGTTTCATTTTATCCGAGCGGGCGGGCGCCTCGAGAGGCGGACCGTCCGGGGCGACTCTCGGCCTTTGTTTAAGGAGCCGGCCGGGCATCACGCTCCTTCCTTGGATGGACAACATTCGTAGTTGACACTTTGTGTCATTTTATCCGAGCGGGCGGGCGCCGCGAGGCGGACCGTCCGGGGCGACTCTCGGCCTGTGTTTAAGGAGCCGGCCGGGCATCACGCTCCTTCCTTGGATGGACAACATTCGCAGTTGACACTTTGTGTCATTTTATCCGAGCAGACGGGCGCCGCGAGGCGGACCGTCCGGGGCGACTCTCGGCCTGTGTTTTCGGAGCCGGCCGGGCCTCACGCTCCCTCCTTGGATGGACAACATTCGTAGTTGACACTTTGTGTCATTTTATCCGAGCGGGCGGGCGCCGCGAGGCGGACCGTCCGGGGCGACTCTCGGCCTGTGTTTAAGGAGCCGGCCGGGCATCACGCTCCTTCCTTGGATGGACAACATTCGCAGTTGACACTTTGTGTCATTTTATCCGAGCAGACGGGCGCCGCGAGGCGGACCGTCCGGGGCGACTCTCGGCCTGTGTTTTCGGAGCCGGCCGGGCCTCACGCTCCCTCCTTGGATGGACAACATTCATAGTTGACACTTTGTGTCATTTTATCCGAGCGGGCGGGCGCCGCGAGGCGGACCGTCCGGGGCGACTCTCGGCCTGTGTTTAAGGAGCCGGCCGGGCATCACGCTCCTTCCTTGGATGGACAACATTCGCAGTTGACACTTTGTGTCATTTTATCCGAGCGGACGGGCGCCGCGAGGCGGACCGTCCGGGGCGACTCTCGGCCTGTGTTTAAGGAGCCGGCCGGGCATCACGCTCCTTCCTTGGATGGACAACATTCGTAGTTGACACTTTGTGTCATTTTATCCGAGCGGGCGGGCGCCGCGAGGCGGACCATCCGGGGCGACTCTCGGCCTGTGTTTAAGGAGCCGGCCGGGCATCACGCTCCTTCCTTGGATGGACAACATTCGCAGTTGACACTTTGTGTCATTTTATCCGAGCGGACGGGCGCCGCGAGGCGGACCGTCCGGGGCGACTCTCGGCCTGTGTTTAAGGAGCCGGCCGGGCATCACGCTCCTTCCTTGGATGGACAACATTCGTAGTTGACACTTTGTGTCATTTTATCCGAGCGGGCGGGCGCCGCGAGGCGGACCGTCCGGGGCGACTCTCGGCCTGTGTTTAAGGAGCCGGCCGGGCATCACGCTCCTTCCTTGGATGGACAACATTCGCAGTTGACACTTTGTGTCATTTTATCCGAGCAGACGGGCGCCGCGAGGCGGACCGTCCGGGGCGACTCTCGGCCTGTGTTTAAGGAGCCGGCCGGGCATCACGCTCCTTCCTTGGATGGACAACATTCGTAGTTGACACTTTGTGTCATTTTATCCGAGCGGGCGGGCGCCGCGAGGCGGACCGTCCGGGGCGACTCTCGGCCTTTGTTTAAGGAGCCGGCCGGGCATCACGCTCCTTCCTTGGATGGACAACATTCGCAGTTGACACTTTGTGTCATTTTATCCGAGCGGGCGGGCGCCGCGAGGCGGACCGTCCGGGGCGACTCTCGGCCTGTGTTTAAGGAGCCGGCCGGGCATCACGCTCCTTCCTTGGATGGACAACATTCGCAGTTGACACTTTGTGTCATTTTATCCGAGCAGACGGGCGCCGCGAGGCGGACCGTCCGGGGCGACTCTCGGCCTGTGTTTAAGGAGCCGGCCGGGCATCACGCTCCTTCCTTGGATGGACAACATTCGTAGTTGACACTTTGTGTCATTTTATCCGAGCGGGCGGGCGCCGCGAGGCGGACCGTCCGGGGCGACTCTCGGCCTGTGTTTAAGGAGCCGGCCGGGCATCACGCTCCTTCCTTGGATGGACAACATTCGCAGTTGACACTTTGTGTCATTTTATCCGAGCAGACGGGCGCCGCGAGGCGGACCGTCCGGGGCGACTCTCGGCCTGTGTTTAAGGAGCCGGCCGGGCATCACGCTCCTTCCTTGGATGGACAACATTCGCAGTTGACACTTTGTGTCATTTTGTTCGGCCTGTGTTTAAGGAGGCGGCCGTCCTCCACTCGGTCCGTGTTTAAGGAGCAACACTCGCGCTCCGGTTCGGCCTGTGTTTAAGGAGGCGGCCGTCCTCCCCTTGGTCTGTGTTAAGGGCGACACTCGGTCCGTGTTTAAGGAGCCTGGCCCTCGCGCTCCGGTTCGGCCTGTATTTAGGGAGGCGGCCGTCCTCCGCTTGGTCTGTGTTAAGGGCGACACTCGGTCCGTGTTTAAGGAGCCTGGCCCTGACGCTCCTCTCCGGCCTGTGTTTAAGGAGGCGGCCGTCCTCCCCTTGGTCTGTGTTAAGGGCGACACTCGGTCCGTGTTTAAGGAGCCTGGCCCTCGCGCTCCGGTTCGGCCTGTATTTAGGGAGGCGGCCGTCCTCCGCTTGGTCTGTGTTAAGGGCGACACTCGGTCCGTGTTTAAGGAGCCTGGCCCTGACGCTCCTCTCCGGCCTGTGTTTAAGGAGGCGGCCGTCCTCCCCTTGGTCTGTGTTAAGGGCGACACTCGGTCCGTGTTTAAGGAGCGGCCCTCGCGCTCCGGTTCGGCCTGTATTTAGGGAGGCGGCCGTCCTCCGCTTGGTCTGTGTTAAGGGCGACACTCGGTCCGTGTTTAAGGAGCGGCCCTCGCGCTCCGGTTCGGCCTGTATTTAGGGAGGCGGCCGTCCTCCGCTTGGTCTGTGTTAAGGGCGACACTCGGTCCGTGTTTAAGGAGCCGGCCCTGACGCTCCTCTTCGGCCTGTGTTTAAGGAGGCGGCCGTCCTCCACTTCCTTCCATGCACCACCACATTCGCAGTTGACACTTTGCCATTTTTTCAGAGAGGTGACACTTAGTCGTTTTTTCGAAAGTTGACACTTAGTCGTTTTTTTCAAAAGTTGACACTTTGCCGTTTTTTCAGAGAGGTGACACTTTGTCGTTTTTTCGAAAGTTGACACTTAGCCGTTTTTTCGAAAGTTGACACTTAGCCGTTTTTTCGAAAGTTGACACTTAGTCACTTTTTCGCCACAGTGACACCTCCAGCGCGTGCCACGGCGCTTTTCAGGTCTTCTATCCGACCTTGTGCTGTCGAGGACGGCGTGTCCGACGCCGTGGGGAGACCAGCACCATCTCCTCCATACTCGTAAACGAGGTGCTTTGGAAAACGGGGGGAAAGTCGATGAGTACACTGACTACTGGGACCATTTCATTGTACTCTGGCGCACCTGAAGACCAAAAAAGGTACTGCATCTTAGCCCGGGTACCTCACCCCCTGGTACCTCGAGGAGAACTTAGAAAAATTTCGACAAATTTTTGGTGAGCTCCAGGGAGAGAGGCTGATTTTTCGCTTTTTGAGGCCGACCGCCGAACCGGCGCGGGGCGGACTCACAAGCCCCGCAGAGCCGTGGGCACTTAGTCGTTTTTTCAGAGAGGCGACACTTAGTCGTTTTTTCGGAGGCGACACTTAGTCGTTTTTTCGAAAGTTGACACTTAGCCGTTTTTTCGAAAGTCGACACTTAGCCGTTTTTTTGGAAAGTTGACACTTAGTCGTTTTTTCGAAAGTTGACACTTAGTCGTTTTTTCGCCACAATTGGCTCTGAGCTCCAGGGGGAGAGGCTGGTTTTGCCTTATTTCAGGCCGGCTGGGGAACCGGCGCGGGTCGGATGCACGAGCCCGGCAGAGCCGTGGGCACTTAAAAAATTTTCGCCGATTAAGCTGGGACCTCCAGGCGGAGACCGGCATTCCTCGTCCTCGGGGTTCGACCCAGGAACCGGCGCTGGGCAGACGCCGTAGCCACGCAGAGCCGTGGGCACTTAGAAAATATTCGCCAAGTTGGCTCTGAGCTCCAGGCGGAGAGGCTGGTTTTGCCTTATTTCAGGCCGGCTGGGGAACCGGCGCGGGTCGGATGCACGAGCCCGCAGAGCCGTGGGCACTTTGCCATTTTCTCAGAGTCGACACTTAGTCGTTTTTTCAGAGAGGCGACACTCTGTCGTTTTTTCGAAAGTTGACACTTTGCCGTTTTTTCAGAGAGGCGACACTTAGCCGTTTTTTCGAAAGTTGACACTTAGCCGTTTTTTCGAAAGTCGACACTTAGCCGTTTTTTCAGAGATGTGACACTTTGCCGTTTTTTCGAAAGTCGACACTTAGCCGTTTTTTCAGAGATGTGACACTTAGAAACTTTTTGCCAAGTTGGCTGTGAGCTCCAGGAGGAGACCGTTATTTTTCGTCATTCGAGGCCGACTGCGGAACCGGCGCTGGGCGGACGCCAAAGCTCGGCAGGGCCGTGGGCACTTAGAAACTTTTTGCCAAGTTGGCTGTGAGCTCCAGGAGGAGACCGTTATTTTTCGTCATTCGAGGCCGACTGCGGAACCGGCGCTGGGCGGACGCCAAAGCTCGGCAGGGCCGTGGGCACTTAGAAACTTTTTGCCAAGTTGGCTGTGAGCTCCAGGAGGAGACCGTTATTTTTCGTCATTCGAGGCCGACTGCGGAACCGGCGCTGGGCGGACGCCAAAGCTCGGCAGGGCCGTGGGCACTTAGAAACTTTTTGCCAAGTTGGCTGTGAGCTCCAGGAGGAGACCGTTATTTTTCGTCATTCGAGGCCGACTGCGGAACCGGCGCTGGGCGGACGCCAAAGCTCGGCAGGGCCGTGGGCACTTAGAAACTTTTTGCCAAGTTGGCTGTGAGCTCCAGGAGGAGACCGTTATTTTTCGTCATTCGAGGCCGACTGCGGAACCGGCGCTGGGCGGACGCCAAAGCTCGGCAGGGCCGTGGGCACTTAGAAACTTTTTGCCAAGTTGGCTGTGAGCTCCAGGAGGAGACCGTTATTTTTCGTCATTCGAGGCCGACTGCGGAACCGGCGCTGGGCGGACGCCAAAGCTCGGCAGGGCCGTGGGCACTTAGAAACTTTTTGCCAAGTTGGCTGTGAGCTCCAGGAGGAGACCGTTATTTTTCGTCATTCGAGGCCGACTGCGGAACCGGCGCTGGGCGGACGCCAAAGCTCGGCAGGGCCGTGGGCACTTAGAAACTTTTTGCCAAGTTGGCTGTGAGCTCCAGGAGGAGACCGTTATTTTTCGTCATTCGAGGCCGACTGCGGAACCGGCGCTCGGCGGACGCCAAAGCTCGGCAGGGCCGTGGGCACTTAGAAACTTTTTGCCAAGTTGGCTGTGAGCTCCAGGAGGAGACCGTTATTTTTCGTCATTCGAGGCCGACTGCGGAACCGGCGCTGGGCGGACGCCAAAGCTCGGCAGGGCCGTGGGCACTTAGAAACTTTTTGCCAAGTTGGCTGTGAGCTCCAGGAGGAGACCGTCATTTTTCGTCATTCGAGGCCGGCTGCAGAACCGGCGCGGGTCGGATGCACGAGCCCGCAGAGCCGTGGGCACTTTGCCACTTTTTCGCCACAATTGGCTGTGAGCTCCAGGAGGAGACCGTTATTTTTCGTCATTCTAGGCCGGTTGCAGAACCGGCGCGGCTCGGATGCACGAGCCCGCAGAGCCGTGGGCACTTAGAAAATTTTCAGAGAGGCGACACTTTGCCATTTTTTCAGAGAGGTGACACTTAGTCGTTTTTTCGAAAGTTGACACTTAGCCGTTTTTTCGAAAGTTGACACTTAGTCGTTTTTTCGAAAGTTGACACTTAGTCGTTTTTTCGCCACAGTGCCCACCTCCAGCGCGTGCCACGGCGCTTTCCAGGTCTTCTATCCGACCTTGTGCTGTCGAGGACGGCGTGTCCGACGCCGTGGGGAGACCAGCACCATCTCCTCCATACTCGTAAACGAGGTGCTTTGGAAAACGGGGGGAAAGTCGATGAGTACACTGACTACTGGGACCATTTCATTGTACTCTGGCGCACCTGAAGACCAAAAAAGGTACTGCATCTTAGCCCGGGTACCTCACCCCCTGGTACCTCGAGGAGAACTTAGAAAAATTTCGACAAATTTTTGGTGAGCTCCAGGGAGAGAGGCTGATTTTTCGCTTTTTGAGGCCGACCGCCGAACCGGCGCGGGGCGGACTCACAAGCCCCGCAGAGCCGTGGGCACTCTGCCGTTTTTTCAGAGAGGCGACACTTAGTCGTTTTTTCGAAAGTTGACACTTAGCCGTTTTTTCGAAAGTTGACACTTAGCCGTTTTTTCGAAAGTCGACACTTAGCCGTTTTTTCGAAAGTTGACACTTAGTCGTTTTTTCGCCGATTTTGCTGGGACCTCCAGGCGAGGACCGGCGTTTTTCGTCTTCCGGGTCCGACCCGGGAACCAGCGCCGAGCGGACACATTCGCTCGCAAGTGCCGTTGGCACTTAGAAAATTTTTCGTTTGTCATGAGCTCCGGGCGAGGACCGGCGTTTTTCGTCTTCCGGGTTCGACCCGGGAACCAGCGCCGAGCGGACACATTCGCTCGCAAGTGCCGTTGGCACTTAGAAAATTTTTCGTTTGTCATGAGCTCCGGGCGGAGACCGGCGTTTTTCGTCTTCCGGGTCCGACCCGGGAACCAGCGCCGAGCGGACACATTCGCTCGCAAGTGCCGTTGGCACTTAGAAAATTTTTCGTTTGTCATGAGCTCCGGGCGAGGACCGGCGTTTTTCGTCTTCCGGGTTCGACCCGGGAACCAGCGCCGAGCGGACACATTCGCTCGCAAGTGCCGTTGGCACTTGGAAAATTTTTCGTTTGTCATGAGCTCCGGGCGGAGACCGGCGTTTTTCGTCTTCCGGGTTCGACCCGGGAACCAGCGCCGAGCGGACACATTCGCTCGCAAGTGCCGTTGGCACTTAGAAAATTTTTCGTTTGTCATGAGCTCCGGGCGAGGACCGGCGTTTTTCGTCTTCCGGGTTCGACCCGGGAACCAGCGCCGAGCGGACACATTCGCTCGCAAGTGCCGTTGGCACTTAGAAAATGTTTCGTTTGTCATGAGCTCCGGGCGGAGACCGGCGTTTTTCGTCTTCCGGGTTCGACCCGGGAACCAGCGCCGAGCGGACACATTCGCTCGCAAGTGCCGTTGGCACTTAGAAAATTTTTCGTTTGTCATGAGCTCCGGGCGGAGACCGGCATTTTTCGTCATTCGAGGCCGACGGGGGAACCAGCCGGAGCGGACACGTTTGCTCGGAAGAGCCGTTGGCACTTAGAAAAAATTCCGTGTCTCGTGAGCTCCAGGGGGGACAGGCTGGTTTTATTCATCCGTAGCCGACATGGGAACCAGCGCGGAGCGGATTGGTGTTGCGCTGGCATATACCTCATCTCTCTCAGGAGTCCCCCCCTTATACGTGCCGATTGTGTTTTGGAAAACGGGGGGTAACTGGATGAGTACACTGACTAGGGGGACCAGTACACTAGCGAGTGGGACCAGTACACTGACTAGTGGGACCAACACACTATGAGCGCCTGGTACCTAAAATGGAAGTATAGAGGCCGACTTTCGGGCAAGATCACGCCGTGTTAGGCTTCCAGGACCTCGGCTAAGCAATTTTAACGGGTCGCCCGGTTCTTTTTTGATCCAGCCCGGTTCTTTTTTTATCCAGCCCGGTTCTTTTTACACTTCCAGCTGGAGCTCGGGAGCGGCTTTTTGCACAAGATCACGCCGTGTTAGGCTTCCAGGACCTCGGCTAAGCAATTTTAACGGGCCGCCCGGTTCTTTTTTGATCCAGCCCGGTTCTTTTTTTTATCCAGCCTGGTTCTTTTTACACTTCCAGCTGGAGCTCGGGAGCGGCTTTTTGCACAAGATCACGCCGGGTTAGGCTTCCAGGACCTCGGCTAAGCAATTTTAACGGGTCGCCCGGTTCTTTTTTTTTATCCAGCCCGGTTCTTTTTTTTATCCAGCCTGGTTCTTTTTACACTTCCAGCTGGAGCTCGGGAGCGGCTTTTTGCACAAGATCACGCCGTGTTAGGCTTCCAGGACCTCGGCTAAGCAATTTTAACGGGTCGCCCGGTTCTTTTTTGATCCAGCCCGGTTCTTTTTTTATCCAGCCCGGTTCTTTTTACACTTCCAGCTGGAGCTCGGGAGCGGCTTTTTGCACAAGATCACGCCGTGTTAGGCTTCCAGGACCTCGGCTAAGCAATTTTAACGGGTCGCCCGGTTCTTTTTTGATCCAGCCCGGTTCTTTTTTTTATCCAGCCCGGTTCTTTTTACACTTCCAGCTGGAGCTCG
Source organism: Syngnathus leptorhynchus (assembly GCF_054491065.1). Lineage (NCBI taxonomy): Eukaryota > Metazoa > Chordata > Actinopteri > Syngnathiformes > Syngnathidae > Syngnathus > Syngnathus leptorhynchus. The sequence continues at coordinate 1,189,011 of NW_028231993.1, read as the reverse complement.
GGAGCGGCTTTTTGCACAAGATCACGCCGGGTTAGGCTTCCAGGACCTCGGCTAAGCAATTTTAACGGGCCGCCCGGTTCTTTTTTTTATCCAGCCCGGTTCTTTTTACACTTCCAGCTGGAGCTCGGGAGCGGCTTTTTGCACAAGATCACGCCGGGTTAGGCTTCCAGGACCTCGGCTAAGCAATTTTAACGGGTCGCCCGGTTCTTTTTTGATCCAGCCCGGTTCTTTTTTTATCCAGCCCGGTTCTTTTTACACTTCCAGCTGGAGCTCGGGAGCGGCTTTTTGCACAAGATCACGCCGTGTTAGGCTTCCAGGACCTCGGCTAAGCAATTTTAACGGGTCGCCCGGTTCTTTTTTGATCCAGCCCGGTTCTTTTTTTTATCCAGCCCGGTTCTTTTCACACTTCCAGCTGGAGCTCGGCAGCGGCTATTTGCACAAGATCACGCCGGGTTAGGCTTCCAGGACCTCGGCTAAGCAATTTTAACGGGTCGCCCGGTTCTTTTTTGATCCAGCCCGGTTCTTTTTTTTTATCCAGCCCGGTTCTTTTTACACTTCCAGCTGGAGCTCGGGAGCGGCTTTTTGCACAAGATCACGCCGGGTTAGGCTTCCAGGACCTCGGCTAAGCAATTTTAACGGGCCGCCCGGTTCTTTTTTTTATCCAGCCCGGTTCTTTTTACACTTCCAGCTGGAGCTCGGGAGCGGCTTTTTGCACAAGATCACGCCGGGTTAGGCTTCCAGGACCTCGGCTAAGCAATTTTAACGGGTCGCCCGGTTCTTTTTTTGATCCAGCCCGGTTCTTTTTTTATCCAGCCCGGTTCTTTTTACACTTCCAGCTGGAGCTCGGGAGCGGCTTTTTGCACAAGATCACGCCGTGTTAGGCTTCCAGGACCTCGACTAAGCAATTTTAACGGGTCGCCCGGTTCTTTTTTGATCCAGCCCGGTTCTTTTTTTTATCCAGCCCGGTTCTTTTCACACTTCCAGCTGGAGCTCGGCAGCGGCTATTTGCACAAGATCACGCCGGGTTAGGCTTCCAGGACCTCGGCTAAGCAATTTTAACGGGCCGCCCGGTTCTTTTTTTTATCCAGCCCGGTTCTTTTTACACTTCCAGCTGGAGCTCGGGAGCGGCTTTTTGCACAAGATCACGCCGTGTTAGGCTTCCAGGACCTCGGCTAAGCAATTTTAACGGGCCGCCCGGTTCTTTTTTTTATCCAGCCCGGTTCTTTTTTTATCCAGCCCGGTTCTTTTTACACTTCCAGCTGGAGCTCGGGAGCGGCTTTTTGCACAAGATCACGCCGTGTTAGGCTTCCAGGACCTCGGCTAAGCAATTTTAACGGGTCGCCCGGTTCTTTTTTGATCCAGCCCGGTTCTTTTTTTTATCCAGCCCGGTTCTTTTCACACTTCCAGCTGGAGCTCGGCAGCGGCTATTTGCACAAGATCACGCCGGGTTAGGCTTCCAGGACCTCGGCTAAGCAATTTTAACGGGCCGCCCGGTTCTTTTTTTTATCCAGCCCGGTTCTTTTTACACTTCCAGCTGGAGCTCGGGAGCGGCTTTTTGCACAAGATCACGCCGTGTTAGGCTTCCAGGACCTCGGCTAAGCAATTTTAACGGGCCGCCCGGTTCTTTTTTTTATCCAGCCCGGTTCTTTTTACACTTCCAGCTGGAGCTCGGGAGCGGCTTTTTGCACAAGATCACGCCGTGTTAGGCTTCCAGGACCTCGGCTAAGCAATTTTAACGGGCCGCCCGGTTCTTTTTTTTATCCAGCCCGGTTCTTTTTACACTTCCAGCTGGAGCTCGGGAGCGGCTTTTTGCACAAGATCACGCCGTGTTAGGCTTCCAGGACCTCGGCTAAGCAATTTTAACGGGCCGCCCGGTTCTTTTTTTTATCCAGCCCGGTTCTTTTTTTATCCAGCCCGGTTCTTTTTACACTTCCAGCTGGAGCTCGGGAGCGGCTTTTTGCACAAGATCACGCCGTGTTAGGCTTCCAGGACCTCGGCTAAGCAATTTTAACGGGTCGCCCGGTTCTTTTTTTATCCAGCCCGGTTCTTTTTTTTATCCAGCCCGGTTCTTTTTACACTTCCAGCTGGAGCTCGGGATGGACTTTTTGGGCAAGATCACGCCAACTTAGCAAGCAAGGTGGAAGTGCCAGCATGCTCCGTGGCTGGAAGTGTGGATGTGCCAGCACCCTCCGTGCCTGGAGCTATGGAAGTGTGGAGCTCCAGCACCCTCCGTGCCTATGGAAGTGTGGAGCTCCAGCACCCTCCCTGCCTATGGAAGTGTGGAGCTCCAGCACCCTCCCTGCCTATGGAAGTGTGGAGCTCCAGCACCCTCCGTGCCTATGGAAGTGTGGAGCTCCAGCACCCTCCCTGCCTATGGAAGTGTGGAGCTCCAGCACCCTCCCTGCCTATGGAAGTGTGGAGCTCCAGCACCCTCCCTGCCTATGGAAGTGTGGAGCTCCAGCACCCTCCCTGCCTATGGAAGTGTGGAGCTCCAGCACCCTCCCTGCCTATGGAAGTGTGGAGCTCCAGCACCCTCCCTGCCTATGGAAGTGTGGAGCTCCAGCACCCTCCCTGCCTATGGAAGTGTGGAGCTCCAGCACCCTCCCTGCCTATGGAAGTGTGGAGCTCCAGCACCCTCCCTGCCTATGGAAGTGTGGAGCTCCAGCACCCTCCCTGCCTATGGAAGTGTGGAGCTCCAGCACCCTCCCTGCCTATGGAAGTGTGGAGCTCCAGCACCCTCCCTGCCTATGGAAGTGTGGAGCTCCAGCACCCTCCGTGCCTATGGAAGTGTGGAGCTCCAGCACCCTCCGTGCCTATGGAAGTGTGGAGCTCCAGCACCCTCCGTGCCTATGGAAGTGTGGAGCTCCAGCACCCTCCGTGCCTATGGAAGTGTGGAGCTCCAGCACCCTCCGTGCCTATGGAAGTGTGGAGCTCCAGCACCCTCCGTGCCTATGGAAGTGTGGAGCTCCAGCACCCTCCGTGCCTATGGAAGTGTGGAGCTCCAGCACCCTCCGTGCCTCTGGAGGTATGGAGCTCTGGAGGTATGGAGCTATGGAGCCCTGGAGCTCTGGAGGTATGGAGCTATGGTGCTATGGAGCTCTGAAGCCATGGAGCTCTGGTGCTATGGAGCTCTGGAGCTCTGGAGGTATGGAGCTCTGGAGGTATGGAGCTCTGGAGGTATGGAGCTATGGAGCCCTGGAGCTCTGGAGGTATGGAGCTATGGTGCTATGGAGCTCTGAAGCCATGGAGCTCTGGTGCTATGGAGCTCTGGAGGTATGGAGCTCTGGAGGTATGGAGCTCTGGAGGTATGGAGCTATGGAGCCCTGGAGCTCTGGAGGTATGGAGCTATGGTGCTATGGAGCTCTGAAGCCATGGAGCTCTGGTGCTATGGAGCTCTGGAGGTATGGAGCTCTGGAGGTATGGAGCTCTGGAGGTATGGAGCTATGGAGCCCTGGAGCTCTGGAGGTATGGAGCTATGGTGCTATGGAGCTCTGAAGCCATGGAGCTCTGGTGCTATGGAGCTCTGGAGGTATGGAGCTCTGGAGGTATGGAGCTCTGGAGGTATGGAGCTATGGAGCCCTGGAGCTCTGGAGGTATGGAGCTATGGTGCTATGGAGCTCTGAAGCCATGGAGCTCTGGTGCTATGGAGCTATGGAGCTCTGGTGCTATGGAGCTATGGAGGTATGGAGCCACCAGCCAGCACCCTCCGTGGCTGGATCAATGGAAGTGTTTTAGGTACCAGGCAGCCAAAGGGCCGAGGCCTCACGCTCGACCACGCCGGCGCAGAGTTCCAGCCGCTCGGATAAGCTCTGTCACTCACCCGCCGCGCAGCCACCGGTAACGGGGAAATGTCGCCGCCTTGTGGACACGCCGTTGTAAATGAATGGGCTTTCGCACTTAGTGCAATTTTCGCCAACTCTCTGACTTAGAGCTATGGAAGTATGGAGCTATGGAGCCACCAGCCACCCAGGCTGGAGCTCTGGAGCTCTGGAGGTATGGAGCTCTGGTGCTATGGAAGTATGGAGCTCTGGTGCTATGGAAGTATGGAGCTATGGAGGTATGGAAGTATGGAGCTATGGAAGTATGGAGCTATGGAGCTCTGGAAGTATGGAGCTATGGAGCTCTGGAGGTATGGAGCCCTGGAGCTATGGAGCCCTGGAGCTATGGAAGTATGGAGCTCTGGTGCTATGGAGCTATGGAGCTCTGGTGCTATGGAGCTATGGAGCTCTGGAGCTCTGGAGCTATGGAGCTCTGGAGGTATGGAGCTATGGAGCTATGGAGCTCTGGAGGTATGGAGCTATGGAGCTATGGAAGTATGGAGCTCTGGTGCTATGGAGCTATGGAGCTCTGGTGCTATGGAGCTATGGAGCTCTGGTGCTATGGAGCTATGGAGCTATGGAGCTCTGGAAGTATGGAGCTCTGGTGCTATGGAGCTATGGAGCTCTGGTGCTATGGAGCTATGGAGCTCTGGTGCTATGGAGCTCTGGTGCTATGGAGCTCTGGTGCTATGGAGCTATGGAGCTCTGGTGCTATGGAGCTATGGAGCTCTGGAGGTATGGAGCTCTGGAGGTATGGAGCTCTGGAGGTATGGAGCTATGGAGCCCTGGAGCTCTGGAGGTATGGAGCTATGGTGCTATGGAGCTCTGAAGCCATGGAGCTCTGGTGCTATGGAGCTCTGGAGCTCTGGAGGTATGGAGCTCTGGAGGTATGGAGCTATGGAGCCCTGGAGCTCTGGAGGTATGGAGCTATGGAGCTCTGAAGCCATGGAGCTCTGGTGCTATGGAGCTCTGGAGCTCTGGAGGTATGGAGCTCTGGAGGTATGGAGCTCTGGAGGTATGGAGCTATGGAGCCCTGGAGCTCTGGAGGTATGGAGCTATGGTGCTATGGAGCTCTGAAGCCATGGAGCTCTGGTGCTATGGAGCTCTGGAGGTATGGAGCTCTGGAGGTATGGAGCTCTAGAGGTATGGAGCTATGGAGCCCTGGAGCTCTGGAGGTATGGAGCTATGGTGCTATGGAGCTCTGAAGCCATGGAGCTCTGGTGCTATGGAGCTCTGGAGGTATGGAGCTCTGGAGGTATGGAGCTCTGGAGGTATGGAGCTATGGAGCCCTGGAGCTCTGGAGGTATGGAGCTATGGTGCTATGGAGCTCTGAAGCCATGGAGCTCTGGTGCTATGGAGCTATGGAGCTCTGGTGCTATGGAGCTATGGAGGTATGGAGCCACCAGCCAGCACCCTCCGTGGCTGGATCAATGGAAGTGTTTTAGGTACCAGGCAGCCAAAGGGCCGAGGCCTCACGCTCGACCACGCCGGCGCAGAGTTCCAGCCGCTCGGATAAGCTCTGTCACTCACCCGCCGCGCAGCCACCGGTAACGGGGAAATGTCGCCGCCTGGCGGACACGCCGTTGTAAATGAATGGGCTTTCGCACTTAGTGCAATTTTCGCCAACTCTCTGACTTAGAGCTATGGAAGTATGGAGCTATGGAGCCACCAGCCACCCAGGCTGGAGCTATGGAGCTCTGGAGGTATGGAGCTCAGGTGCTATGGAAGTATGGAGCTATGGAGCTATGGAAGTATGGAGCTATGGAGCTATGGAGCTCTGGAAGTATGGAGCTATGGAGCTCTGGAGGTATGGAGCTATGGAGCCCTGGAGCCCTGGAGCTATGGAGCTCTGGTGCTATGGAGGTATGGAGCTCTGGAGGTATGGAGCTCTGGAGGTATGGAGCTATGGAGCTATGGAGCCCTGGAGCTATGGAGCTATGGAGCCCTGGAGCTATGGAGCTATGGAGCCCTGGAGCTATGGAGCTATGGAGCTCTGGTGCTATGGAGCTATGGAGCTCTGGTGCTATGGAGCTATGGAGCTCTGGTGCTATGGAGCTATGGAGCTCTGGAAGTATGGAGCTATGGAGCTCTGGAGGTATGGAGCTATGGAGCCCTGGAGCTATGGAGCCCTGGAGCTATGGAAGTATGGAGCTCTGGTGCTATGGAGCTATGGAGCTCTGGTGCTATGGAGCTATGGAGCTCTGGAGCTATGGAGCTCTGGAGGTATGGAGCTATGGAGCTATGGAGCTCTGGAGGTATGGAGCTATGGAGCTATGGAAGTATGGAGCTCTGGTGCTATGGAGCTATGGAGCTCTGGTGCTATGGAGCTATGGAGCTCTGGTGCTATGGAGCTATGGAGCTATGGAGCTCTGGAAGTATGGAGCTCTGGTGCTATGGAGCTATGGAGCTCTGGTGCTATGGAGCTATGGAGCTCTGGTGCTATGGAGCTATGGAGCTCTGGTGCTATGGAGCTCTGGTGCTATGGAGCTCTGGTGCTATGGAGCTATGGAGCTCTGGTGCTATGGAGCTATGGAGCTCTGGAGGTATGGAGCTCTGGAGGTATGGAGCTCTGGAGGTATGGAGCTTTGGAGCCCTGGAGCTCTGGAGGTATGGAGCTATGGTGCTATGGAGCTCTGAAGCCATGGAGCTCTGGTGCTATGGAGCTCTGGAGCTCTGGAGGTATGGAGCTCTGGAGGTATGGAGCTATGGAGCCCTGGAGCTCTGGAGGTATGGAGCTATGGTGCTATGGAGCTCTGAAGCCATGGAGCTCTGGTGCTATGGAGCTCTGGAGCTCTGGAGGTATGGAGCTCTGGAGGTATGGAGCTATGGAGCCCTGGAGCTCTGGAGGTATGGAGCTATGGTGCTATGGAGCTCTGAAGCCATGGAGCTCTGGTGCTATGGAGCTCTGGAGCTCTGGAGGTATGGAGCTCTGGAGGTATGGAGCTCTGGAGGTATGGAGCTATGGAGCCCTGGAGCTCTGGAGGTATGGAGCTATGGTGCTATGGAGCTCTGAAGCCATGGAGCTCTGGTGCTATGGAGCTCTGGTGCTATGGAGCTCTGGAGGTATGGAGCTCTGGAGGTATGGAGCTCTGGAGGTATGGAGCTATGGAGCCCTGGAGCTCTGGAGGTATGGAGCTATGGTGCTATGGAGCTCTGAAGCCATGGAGCTCTGGTGCTATGGAGCTCTGGAGGTATGGAGCTCTGGAGGTATGGAGCTCTGGAGGTATGGAGCTATGGAGCCCTGGAGCTCTGGAGGTATGGAGCTATGGTGCTATGGAGCTCTGAAGCCATGGAGCTCTGGTGCTATGGAGCTATGGAGCTCTGGTGCTATGGAGCTATGGAGGTATGGAGCCACCAGCCAGCACCCTCCGTGGCTGGATCAATGGAAGTGTTTTAGGTACCAGGCAGCCAAAGGGCCGAGGCCTCACGCTCGACCACGCCGGCGCAGAGTTCCAGCCGCTCGGATAAGCTCTGTCACTCACCCGCCGCGCAGCCACCGGTAACGGGGAAATGTCGCCGCCTTGTGGACACGCCGTTGTAAATGAATGGGCTTTCGCACTTAGTGCAATTTTCGCCAACTCTCTGACTGGAGCTATGGAAGTATGGAGCTATGGAGCCACCAGCCACCCAGGCTGGAGCTATGGAGCTCTGGAGGTATGGAGCTCTGGTGCTATGGAAGTATGGAGCTATGGAGCTATGGAAGTATGGAGCTATGGAGCTATGGAGCTCTGGAAGTATGGAGCTATGGAGCTCTGGAGGTATGGAGCTATGGAGCCCTGGAGCCCTGGAGCTATGGAGCCCTGGAGCTATGGAGCTATGGAGCCCTGGAGCTATGGAGCTATGGAGCCCTGGAGCTATGGAGCTATGGAGCTCTGGTGCTATGGAGCTATGGAGCTCTGGTGCTATGGAGCTATGGAGCTCTGGTGCTATGGAGCTATGGAGCTCTGGTGCTATGGAGCTATGGAGCTCTGGAAGTATGGAGCTATGGAGCTCTGGAGGTATGGAGCTATGGAGCTCTGGAGGTATGGAGCTATGGAGCCCTGGAGCTATGGAGCCCTGGAGCTATGGAAGTATGGAGCTCTGGTGCTATGGAGCTATGGAGCTCTGGTGCTATGGAGCTCTGGAGCTCTGGAGCTATGGAGCTCTGGAGGTATGGAGCTATGGAGCTCTGGAGGTATGGAGCTATGGAGCTATGGAAGTATGGAGCTCTGGTGCTATGGAGCTATGGAGCTCTGGTGCTATGGAGCTATGGAGCTCTGGTGCTATGGAGCTATGGAGCTATGGAGCTCTGGAAGTATGGAGCTCTGGTGCTATGGAGCTATGGAGCTCTGGTGCTATGGAGCTATGGAGCTCTGGTGCTATGGAGCTATGGAGCTCTGGTGCTATGGAGCTATGGTGCTATGGAGCTCTGGTGCTATGGAGCTATGGAGCTCTGGTGCTATGGAGCTATGGAGCTCTGGAGGTATGGAGCTCTGGAGGTATGGAGCTCTGGAGGTATGGAGCTTTGGAGCCCTGGAGCTCTGGAGGTATGGAGCTATGGTGCTATGGAGCTCTGAAGCCATGGAGCTCTGGTGCTATGGAGCTATGGAGCTCTGGTGCTATGGAGCTATGGAGGTATGGAGCTATGGAGCCCTGGAGCTCTGGAGGTATGGAGCTATGGTGCTATGGAGCTCTGAAGCCATGGAGCTCTGGTGCTATGGAGCTCTGGAGCTCTGGAGGTATGGAGCTCTGGAGGTATGGAGCTATGGAGCCCTGGAGCTCTGGAGGTATGGAGCTATAGTGCTATGGAGCTCTGAAGCCATGGAGCTCTGGTGCTATGGAGCTCTGGAGCTCTGGAGGTATGGAGCTCTGGAGGTATGGAGCTCTGGAGGTATGGAGCTATGGAGCCCTGGAGCTCTGGAGGTATGGAGCTATGGTGCTATGGAGCTCTGAAGCCATGGAGCTCTGGTGCTATGGAGCTCTGGAGGTATGGAGCTCTGGAGGTATGGAGCTCTGGAGGTATGGAGCTATGGAGCCCTGGAGCTCTGGAGGTATGGAGCTATGGTGCTATGGAGCTCTGAAGCCATGGAGCTCTGGTGCTATGGAGCTATGGAGCTCTGGTGCTATGGAGCTATGGAGGTATGGAGCCACCAGCCAGCACCCTCCGTGGCTGGATCAATGGAAGTGTTTTAGGTACCAGGCAGCCAAAGGGCCGAGGCCTCACGCTCGACCACGCCGGCGCAGAGTTCCAGCCGCTCGGATAAGCTCTGTCACTCACCCGCCGCGCAGCCACCGGTAACGGGGAAATGTCGCCGCCTTGTGGACACGCCGTTGTAAATGAATGGGCTTTCGCACTTAGTGCAATTTTCGCCAACTCTCTGACTTAGAGCTATGGAAGTATGGAGCTATGGAGCCACCAGCCACCCAGGCTGGAGCTCTGGAGCTCTGGAGGTATGGAGCTCTGGTGCTATGGAAGTATGGAGCTCTGGTGCTATGGAAGTATGGAGCTATGGAGGTATGGAAGTATGGAGCTATGGAAGTATGGAGCTATGGAGCTCTGGAAGTATGGAGCTATGGAGCTCTGGAGGTATGGAGCCCTGGAGCTATGGAGCCCTGGAGCTATGGAAGTATGGAGCTCTGGTGCTATGGAGCTATGGAGCTCTGGTGCTATGGAGCTATGGAGCTCTGGAGCTCTGGAGCTATGGAGCTCTGGAGGTATGGAGCTATGGAGCTATGGAGCTCTGGAGGTATGGAGCTATGGAGCTATGGAAGTATGGAGCTCTGGTGCTATGGAGCTATGGAGCTCTGGTGCTATGGAGCTATGGAGCTCTGGTGCTATGGAGCTATGGAGCTCTGGAAGTATGGAGCTCTGGTGCTATGGAGCTATGGAGCCCTGGAGCTCTGGAGGTATGGAGCTATGGTGCTATGGAGCTCTGAAGCCATGGAGCTCTGGTGCTATGGAGCTCTGGAGGTATGGAGCTCTGGAGGTATGGAGCTCTGGAGGTATGGAGCTATGGAGCCCTGGAGCTCTGGAGGTATGGAGCTATGGTGCTATGGAGCTCTGAAGCCATGGAGCTCTGGTGCTATGGAGCTATGGAGCTCTGGTGCTATGGAGCTATGGAGGTATGGAGCCACCAGCCAGCACCCTCCGTTGCTGGATCAATGGAAGTGTTTTAGGTACCAGGCAGCCAAAGGGCCGAGGCCTCACGCTCGACCACGCCGGCGCAGAGTTCCAGCCGCTCGGATAAGCTCTGTCACTCACCCGCCGCGCAGCCACCGGTAACGGGGAAATGTCGCCGCCTGGCGGACACGCCGTTGTAAATGAATGGGCTTTCGCACTTAGTGCAATTTTCGCCAACTCTCTGACTTAGAGCTATGGAAGTATGGAGCTATGGAGCCACCAGCCACCCAGGCTGGAGCTATGGAGCTCTGGAGGTATGGAGCTCAGGTGCTATGGAAGTATGGAGCTATGGAGCTATGGAAGTATGGAGCTATGGAGCTATGGAGCTCTGGAAGTATGGAGCTATGGAGCTCTGGAGGTATGGAGCTATGGAGCCCTGGAGCCCTGGAGCTATGGAGCTCTGGTGCTATGGAGGTATGGAGCTCTGGAGGTATGGAGCTCTGGAGGTATGGAGCTATGGAGCCCTGGAGCTATGGAGCTATGGAGCCCTGGAGCTATGGAGCTATGGAGCCCTGGAGCTATGGAGCTATGGAGCTCTGGTGCTATGGAGCTATGGAGCTCTGGTGCTATGGAGCTATGGAGCTCTGGTGCTATGGAGCTATGGAGCTCTGGAAGTATGGAGCTATGGTGCTCTGGAGGTATGGAGCTATGGAGCCCTGGAGCTATGGAGCCCTGGAGCTATGGAAGTATGGAGCTCTGGTGCTATGGAGCTATGGAGCTCTGGTGCTATGGAGCTATGGAGCTCTGGAGCTATGGAGCTCTGGAGGTATGGAGCTATGGAGCTATGGAGCTCTGGAGGTATGGAGCTATGGAGCTATGGAAGTATGGAGCTCTGGTGCTATGGAGCTATGGAGCTCTGGTGCTATGGAGCTATGGAGCTCTGGTGCTATGGAGCTATGGAGCTATGGAGCTCTGGAAGTATGGAGCTCTGGTGCTATGGAGCTATGGAGCTCTGGTGCTATGGAGCTATGGAGCTCTGGTGCTATGGAGCTATGGAGCTCTGGTGCTATGGAGCTCTGGTGCTATGGAGCTCTGGTGCTATGGAGCTATGGAGCTCTGGTGCTATGGAGCTATGGAGCTCTGGAGGTATGGAGCTCTGGAGGTATGGAGCTCTGGAGGTATGGAGCTTTGGAGCCCTGGAGCTCTGGAGGTATGGAGCTATGGTGCTATGGAGCTCTGAAGCCATGGAGCTCTGGTGCTATGGAGCTCTGGAGCTCTGGAGGTATGGAGCTCTGGAGGTATGGAGCTATGGAGCCCTGGAGCTCTGGAGGTATGGAGCTATGGTGCTATGGAGCTCTGAAGCCATGGAGCTCTGGTGCTATGGAGCTCTGGAGCTCTGGAGGTATGGAGCTCTGGAGGTATGGAGCTATGGAGCCCTGGAGCTCTGGAGGTATGGAGCTATGGTGCTATGGAGCTCTGAAGCCATGGAGCTCTGGTGCTATGGAGCTCTGGAGCTCTGGAGGTATGGAGCTCTGGAGGTATGGAGCTCTGGAGGTATGGAGCTATGGAGCCCTGGAGCTCTGGAGGTATGGAGCTATGGTGCTATGGAGCTCTGAAGCCATGGAGCTCTGGTGCTATGGAGCTCTGGTGCTATGGAGCTCTGGAGGTATGGAGCTCTGGAGGTATGGAGCTCTGGAGGTATGGAGCTATGGAGCCCTGGAGCTCTGGAGGTATGGAGCTATGGTGCTATGGAGCTCTGAAGCCATGGAGCTCTGGTGCTATGGAGCTCTGGAGGTATGGAGCTCTGGAGGTATGGAGCTCTGGAGGTATGGAGCTATGGAGCCCTGGAGCTCTGGAGGTATGGAGCTATGGTGCTATGGAGCTCTGAAGCCATGGAGCTCTGGTGCTATGGAGCTATGGAGCTCTGGTGCTATGGAGCTATGGAGGTATGGAGCCACCAGCCAGCACCCTCCGTGGCTGGATCAATGGAAGTGTTTTAGGTACCAGGCAGCCAAAGGGCCGAGGCCTCACGCTCGACCACGCCGGCGCAGAGTTCCAGCCGCTCGGATAAGCTCTGTCACTCACCCGCCGCGCAGCCACCGGTAACGGGGAAATGTCGCCGCCTTGTGGACACGCCGTTGTAAATGAATGGGCTTTCGCACTTAGTGCAATTTTCGCCAACTCTCTGACTGGAGCTATGGAAGTATGGAGCTATGGAGCCACCAGCCACCCAGGCTGGAGCTATGGAGCTCTGGAGGTATGGAGCTCTGGTGCTATGGAAGTATGGAGCTATGGAGCTATGGAAGTATGGAGCTATGGAGCTATGGAGCTCTGGAAGTATGGAGCTATGGAGCTCTGGAGGTATGGAGCTATGGAGCCCTGGAGCCCTGGAGCTATGGAGCCCTGGAGCTATGGAGCTATGGAGCCCTGGAGCTATGGAGCTATGGAGCCCTGGAGCTATGGAGCTATGGAGCTCTGGTGCTATGGAGCTATGGAGCTCTGGTGCTATGGAGCTATGGAGCTCTGGTGCTATGGAGCTATGGAGCTCTGGTGCTATGGAGCTATGGAGCTCTGGAAGTATGGAGCTATGGAGCTCTGGAGGTATGGAGCTATGGAGCTCTGGAGGTATGGAGCTATGGAGCCCTGGAGCTATGGAGCCCTGGAGCTATGGAAGTATGGAGCTCTGGTGCTATGGAGCTATGGAGCTCTGGTGCTATGGAGCTCTGGAGCTCTGGAGCTATGGAGCTCTGGAGGTATGGAGCTATGGAGCTCTGGAGGTATGGAGCTATGGAGCTATGGAAGTATGGAGCTCTGGTGCTATGGAGCTATGGAGCTCTGGTGCTATGGAGCTATGGAGCTCTGGTGCTATGGAGCTATGGAGCTATGGAGCTCTGGAAGTATGGAGCTCTGGTGCTATGGAGCTATGGAGCTCTGGTGCTATGGAGCTATGGAGCTCTGGTGCTATGGAGCTATGGAGCTCTGGTGCTATGGAGCTATGGTGCTATGGAGCTCTGGTGCTATGGAGCTATGGAGCTCTGGTGCTATGGAGCTATGGAGCTCTGGAGGTATGGAGCTCTGGAGGTATGGAGCTCTGGAGGTATGGAGCTTTGGAGCCCTGGAGCTCTGGAGGTATGGAGCTATGGTGCTATGGAGCTCTGAAGCCATGGAGCTCTGGTGCTATGGAGCTATGGAGCTCTGGTGCTATGGAGCTATGGAGGTATGGAGCTATGGAGCCCTGGAGCTCTGGAGGTATGGAGCTATGGTGCTATGGAGCTCTGAAGCCATGGAGCTCTGGTGCTATGGAGCTCTGGAGCTCTGGAGCTCTGGAGGTATGGAGCTCTGGAGGTATGGAGCTATGGAGCCCTGGAGCTCTGGAGGTATGGAGCTATAGTGCTATGGAGCTCTGAAGCCATGGAGCTCTGGTGCTATGGAGCTCTGGAGCTCTGGAGGTATGGAGCTCTGGAGGTATGGAGCTCTGGAGGTATGGAGCTATGGAGCCCTGGAGCTCTGGAGGTATGGAGCTATGGTGCTATGGAGCTCTGAAGCCATGGAGCTCTGGTGCTATGGAGCTCTGGAGGTATGGAGCTCTGGAGGTATGGAGCTCTGGAGGTATGGAGCTATGGAGCCCTGGAGCTCTGGAGGTATGGAGCTATGGTGCTATGGAGCTCTGAAGCCATGGAGCTCTGGTGCTATGGAGCTATGGAGCTATGGAGCTCTGGTGCTATGGAGCTATGGAGGTATGGAGCCACCAGCCAGCACCCTCCGTGGCTGGATCAATGGAAGTGTTTTAGGTACCAGGCAGCCAAAGGGCCGAGGCCTCACGCTCGACCACGCCGGCGCAGAGTTCCAGCCGCTCGGATAAGCTCTGTCACTCACCCGCCGCGCAGCCACCGGTAACGGGGAAATGTCGCCGCCTTGTGGACACGCCGTTGTAAATGAATGGGCTTTCGCACTTAGTGCAATTTTCGCCAACTCTCTGACTTAGAGCTATGGAAGTATGGAGCTATGGAGCCACCAGCCACCCAGGCTGGAGCTCTGGAGCTCTGGAGGTATGGAGCTCTGGTGCTATGGAAGTATGGAGCTCTGGTGCTATGGAAGTATGGAGCTATGGAGGTATGGAAGTATGGAGCTATGGAAGTATGGAGCTATGGAGCTCTGGAAGTATGGAGCTATGGAGCTCTGGAGGTATGGAGCCCTGGAGCTATGGAGCCCTGGAGCTATGGAAGTATGGAGCTCTGGTGCTATGGAGCTATGGAGCTCTGGTGCTATGGAGCTATGGAGCTATGGAGCTCTGGAGCTATGGAGCTCTGGAGGTATGGAGCTATGGAGCTATGGAGCTCTGGAGGTATGGAGCTATGGAGCTATGGAAGTATGGAGCTCTGGTGCTATGGAGCTATGGAGCTCTGGTGCTATGGAGCTATGGAGCTCTGGTGCTATGGAGCTATGGAGCTATGGAGCTCTGGAAGTATGGAGCTCTGGTGCTATGGAGCTATGGAGCTCTGGTGCTATGGAGCTATGGAGCTCTGGTGCTATGGAGCTCTGGTGCTATGGAGCTCTGGTGCTATGGAGCTATGGAGCTCTGGTGCTATGGAGCTCTGGAGGTATGGAGCTCTGGAGGTATGGAGCTCTGGAGGTATGGAGCTATGGAGCCCTGGAGCTCTGGAGGTATGGAGCTATGGTGCTATGGATCTCTGAAGCCATGGAGCTCTGGTGCTATGGAGCTATGGAGCTCTGGTGCTATGGAGCTATGGAGCTATGGAGCTCTGGAAGTATGGAGCTCTGGTGCTATGGAGCTATGGAGCTCTGGTGCTATGGAGCTATGGAGCTCTGGTGCTATGGAGCTATGGAGCTCTGGTGCTATGGAGCTCTGGTGCTATGGAGCTCTGGTGCTATGGAGCTATGGAGCTCTGGTGCTATGGAGCTATGGAGCTCTGGAGGTATGGAGCTCTGGAGGTATGGAGCTCTGGAGGTATGGAGCTATGGAGCCCTGGAGCTCTGGAGGTATGGAGCTATGGTGCTATGGAGCTCTGAAGCCATGGAGCTCTGGTGCTATGGAGCTCTGGAGCTCTGGAGGTATGGAGCTCTGGAGGTATGGAGCTATGGAGCCCTGGAGCTCTGGAGGTATGGAGCTATGGTGCTATGGAGCTCTGAAGCCATGGAGCTCTGGTGCTATGGAGCTCTGGAGCTCTGGAGGTATGGAGCTCTGGAGGTATGGAGCTCTGGAGGTATGGAGCTATGGAGCCCTGGAGCTCTGGAGGTATGGAGCTATGGTGCTATGGAGCTCTGAAGCCATGGAGCTCTGGTGCTATGGAGCTCTGGAGGTATGGAGCTCTGGAGGTATGGAGCTCTGGAGGTATGGAGCTATGGAGCCCTGGAGCTCTGGAGGTATGGAGCTATGGTGCTATGGAGCTCTGAAGCCATGGAGCTCTGGTGCTATGGAGCTCTGGAGGTATGGAGCTCTGGAGGTATGGAGCTCTGGAGGTATGGAGCTATGGAGCCCTGGAGCTCTGGAGGTATGGAGCTATGGTGCTATGGAGCTCTGAAGCCATGGAGCTCTGGTGCTATGGAGCTCTAGAGGTATGGAGCTCTGGAGGTATGGAGCTCTGGAGGTATGGAGCTATGGAGCCCTGGAGCTCTGGAGGTATGGAGCTATGGTGCTATGGAGCTCTGAAGCCATGGAGCTCTGGTGCTATGGAGCTATGGAGCTCTGGTGCTATGGAGCTATGGAGGTATGGAGCCACCAGCCAGCACCCTCCGTGGCTGGATCAATGGAAGTGTTTTAGGTACCAGGCAGCCAAAGGGCCGAGGCCTCACGCTCGACCACGCCGGCGCAGAGTTCCAGCCGCTCGGATAAGCTCTGTCACTCACCCGCCGCGCAGCCACCGGTAACGGGGAAATGTCGCCGCCTTGTGGACACGCCGTTGTAAATGAATGGGCTTTCGCACTTAGTGCAATTTTCGCCAACTCTCTGACTTAGAGCTATGGAAGTATGGAGCTATGGAGCCACCAGCCACCCAGGCTGGAGCTCTGGAGCTCTGGAGGTATGGAGCTCTGGTGCTATGGAAGTATGGAGCTCTGGTGCTATGGAAGTATGGAGCTATGGAGGTATGGAAGTATGGAGCTATGGAAGTATGGAGCTATGGAGCTCTGGAAGTATGGAGCTATGGAGCTCTGGAGGTATGGAGCCCTGGAGCTATGGAGCCCTGGAGCTATGGAAGTATGGAGCTCTGGTGCTATGGAGCTATGGAGCTCTGGTGCTATGGAGCTATGGAGCTCTGGAGCTCTGGAGCTATGGAGCTCTGGAGGTATGGAGCTATGGAGCTATGGAGCTCTGGAGGTATGGAGCTATGGAGCTATGGAAGTATGGAGCTCTGGTGCTATGGAGCTATGGAGCTCTGGTGCTATGGAGCTATGGAGCTCTGGTGCTATGGAGCTATGGAGCTATGGAGCTCTGGAAGTATGGAGCTCTGGTGCTATGGAGCTATGGAGCTCTGGTGCTATGGAGCTATGGAGCTCTGGTGCTATGGAGCTCTGGTGCTATGGAGCTCTGGTGCTATGGAGCTATGGAGCTCTGGTGCTATGGAGCTATGGAGCTCTGGAGGTATGGAGCTCTGGAGGTATGGAGCTCTGGAGGTATGGATCTATGGAGCCCTGGAGCTCTGGAGGTATGGAGCTATGGTGCTATGGAGCTCTGAAGCCATGGAGCTCTGGTGCTATGGAGCTCTGGAGCTCTGGAGGTATGGAGCTCTGGAGGTATGGAGCTATGGAGCCCTGGAGCTCTGGAGGTATGGAGCTATGGAGCTCTGAAGCCATGGAGCTCTGGTGCTATGGAGCTCTGGAGCTCTGGAGGTATGGAGCTCTGGAGGTATGGAGCTCTGGAGGTATGGAGCTATGGAGCCCTGGAGCTCTGGAGGTATGGAGCTATGGTGCTATGGAGCTCTGAAGCCATGGAGCTCTGGTGCTATGGAGCTCTGGAGGTATGGAGCTCTGGAGGTATGGAGCTCTGGAGGTATGGAGCTATGGAGCCCTGGAGCTCTGGAGGTATGGAGCTATGGTGCTATGGAGCTCTGAAGCCATGGAGCTCTGGTGCTATGGAGCTCTGGAGGTATGGAGCTCTGGAGGTATGGAGCTCTGGAGGTATGGAGCTATGGAGCCCTGGAGCTCTGGAGGTATGGAGCTATGGTGCTATGGAGCTCTGAAGCCATGGAGCTCTGGTGCTATGGAGCTATGGAGCTCTGGTGCTATGGAGCTATGGAGGTATGGAGCCACCAGCCAGCACCCTCCGTGGCTGGATCAATGGAAGTGTTTTAGGTACCAGGCAGCCAAAGGGCCGAGGCCTCACGCTCGACCACGCCGGCGCAGAGTTCCAGCCGCTCGGATAAAGTCTGTCACTCACCCGCCGCGCAGCCACCGGTAACGGGGAAATGTCGCCGCCTGGCGGACACGCCGTTGTAAATGAATGGGCTTTCGCACTTAGTGCAATTTTCGCCAACTCTCTGACTTAGAGCTATGGAAGTATGGAGCTATGGAGCCACCAGCCACCCAGGCTGGAGCTATGGAGCTCTGGAGGTATGGAGCTCAGGTGCTATGGAAGTATGGAGCTATGGAGCTATGGAAGTATGGAGCTATGGAGCTATGGAGCTCTGGAAGTATGGAGCTATGGAGCTCTGGAGGTATGGAGCTATGGAGCCCTGGAGCCCTGGAGCTATGGAGCTCTGGTGCTATGGAGGTATGGAGCTCTGGAGGTATGGAGCTCTGGAGGTATGGAGCTATGGAGCTATGGAGCCCTGGAGCTATGGAGCTATGGAGCCCTGGAGCTATGGAGCTATGGAGCCCTGGAGCTATGGAGCTATGGAGCTCTGGTGCTATGGAGCTATGGAGCTCTGGTGCTATGGAGCTATGGAGCTATGGAGCTCTGGTGCTATGGAGCTATGGAGCTCTGGAAGTATGGAGCTATGGAGCTCTGGAGGTATGGAGCTATGGAGCCCTGGAGCTATGGAGCCCTGGAGCTATGGAAGTATGGAGCTCTGGTGCTATGGAGCTATGGAGCTCTGGTGCTATGGAGCTATGGAGCTCTGGAGCTATGGAGCTCTGGAGGTATGGAGCTATGGAGCTATGGAGCTCTGGAGGTATGGAGCTATGGAGCTATGGAAGTATGGAGCTCTGGTGCTATGGAGCTATGGAGCTCTGGTGCTATGGAGCTATGGAGCTCTGGTGCTATGGAGCTATGGAGCTATGGAGCTCTGGAAGTATGGAGCTCTGGTGCTATGGAGCTATGGAGCTCTGGTGCTATGGAGCTATGGAGCTCTGGTGCTATGGAGCTATGGAGCTCTGGTGCTATGGAGCTCTGGTGCTATGGAGCTCTGGTGCTATGGAGCTATGGAGCTCTGGTGCTATGGAGCTATGGAGCTCTGGAGGTATGGAGCTCTGGAGGTATGGAGCTCTGGAGGTATGGAGCTTTGGAGCCCTGGAGCTCTGGAGGTATGGAGCTATGGTGCTATGGAGCTCTGAAGCCATGGAGCTCTGGTGCTATGGAGCTCTGGAGCTCTGGAGGTATGGAGCTCTGGAGGTATGGAGCTATGGAGCCCTGGAGCTCTGGAGGTATGGAGCTATGGTGCTATGGAGCTCTGAAGCCATGGAGCTCTGGTGCTATGGAGCTCTGGAGCTCTGGAGGTATGGAGCTCTGGAGGTATGGAGCTATGGAGCCCTGGAGCTCTGGAGGTATGGAGCTATGGTGCTATGGAGCTCTGAAGCCATGGAGCTCTGGTGCTATGGAGCTCTGGAGCTCTGGAGGTATGGAGCTCTGGAGGTATGGAGCTCTGGAGGTATGGAGCTATGGAGCCCTGGAGCTCTGGAGGTATGGAGCTATGGTGCTATGGAGCTCTGAAGCCATGGAGCTCTGGTGCTATGGAGCTCTGGAGGTATGGAGCTCTGGAGGTATGGAGCTCTGGAGGTATGGAGCTATGGAGCCCTGGAGCTCTGGAGGTATGGAGCTATGGTGCTATGGAGCTCTGAAGCCATGGAGCTCTGGTGCTATGGAGCTATGGAGCTCTGGTGCTATGGAGCTATGGAGGTATGGAGCCACCAGCCAGCACCCTCCGTGGCTGGATCAATGGAAGTGTTTTAGGTACCAGGCAGCCAAAGGGCCGAGGCCTCACGCTCGACCACGCCGGCGCAGAGTTCCAGCCGCTCGGATAAGCTCTGTCACTCACCCGCCGCGCAGCCACCGGTAACGGGGAAATGTCGCCGCCTTGTGGACACGCCGTTGTAAATGAATGGGCTTTCGCACTTAGTGCAATTTTCGCCAACTCTCTGACTTAGAGCTATGGAAGTATGGAGCTACGGAGCCACCAGCCACCCAGGCTGGAGCTCTGGAGCTCTGGAGGTATGGAGCTCTGGTGCTATGGAAGTATGGAGCTCTGGTGCTATGGAAGTATGGAGCTATGGAGGTATGGAAGTATGGAGCTATGGAAGTATGGAGCTATGGAGCTCTGGAAGTATGGAGCTATGGAGCTCTGG
The DNA here is from genome assembly GCF_054491065.1 of Syngnathus leptorhynchus. Taxonomy (NCBI): domain Eukaryota; kingdom Metazoa; phylum Chordata; class Actinopteri; order Syngnathiformes; family Syngnathidae; genus Syngnathus; species Syngnathus leptorhynchus. Next base: position 1,169,574 of record NW_028231993.1, on the reverse strand, counting down.
AGGTATGGAGCCCTGGAGCTATGGAGCCCTGGAGCTATGGAAGTATGGAGCTCTGGTGCTATGGAGCTATGGAGCTCTGGTGCTATGGAGCTATGGAGCTATGGAGCTCTGGAGCTATGGAGCTCTGGAGGTATGGAGCTATGGAGCTATGGAGCTCTGGAGGTATGGAGCTATGGAGCTATGGAAGTATGGAGCTCTGGTGCTATGGAGCTATGGAGCTCTGGTGCTATGGAGCTATGGAGCTCTGGTGCTATGGAGCTATGGAGCTATGGAGCTCTGGAAGTATGGAGCTCTGGTGCTATGGAGCTATGGAGCTCTGGTGCTATGGAGCTATGGAGCTCTGGTGCTATGGAGCTCTGGTGCTATGGAGCTCTGGTGCTATGGAGCTATGGAGCTCTGGTGCTATGGAGCTCTGGAGGTATGGAGCTCTGGAGGTATGGAGCTCTGGAGGTATGGAGCTATGGAGCCCTGGAGCTCTGGAGGTATGGAGCTATGGTGCTATGGAGCTCTGAAGCCATGGAGCTCTGGTGCTATGGAGCTATGGAGCTCTGGTGCTATGGAGCTATGGAGCTATGGAGCTCTGGAAGTATGGAGCTCTGGTGCTATGGAGCTATGGAGCTCTGGTGCTATGGAGCTATGGAGCTCTGGTGCTATGGAGCTATGGAGCTCTGGTGCTATGGAGCTCTGGTGCTATGGAGCTCTGGTGCTATGGAGCTATGGAGCTCTGGTGCTATGGAGCTATGGAGCTCTGGAGGTATGGAGCTCTGGAGGTATGGAGCTCTGGAGGTATGGAGCTATGGAGCCCTGGAGCTCTGGAGGTATGGAGCTATGGTGCTATGGAGCTCTGAAGCCATGGAGCTCTGGTGCTATGGAGCTCTGGAGCTCTGGAGGTATGGAGCTCTGGAGGTATGGAGCTATGGAGCCCTGGAGCTCTGGAGGTATGGAGCTATGGTGCTATGGAGCTCTGAAGCCATGGAGCTCTGGTGCTATGGAGCTCTGGAGCTCTGGAGGTATGGAGCTCTGGAGGTATGGAGCTCTGGAGGTATGGAGCTATGGAGCCCTGGAGCTCTGGAGGTATGGAGCTATGGTGCTATGGAGCTCTGAAGCCATGGAGCTCTGGTGCTATGGAGCTCTGGTGCTATGGAGCTCTGGAGGTATGGAGCTCTGGAGGTATGGAGCTATGGAGCCCTGGAGCTCTGGAGGTATGGAGCTATGGTGCTATGGAGCTCTGAAGCCATGGAGCTCTGGTGCTATGGAGCTCTGGAGGTATGGAGCTCTGGAGGTATGGAGCTCTGGAGGTATGGAGCTATGGAGCCCTGGAGCTCTGGAGGTATGGAGCTATGGTGCTATGGAGCTCTGAAGCCATGGAGCTCTGGTGCTATGGAGCTCTGGAGGTATGGAGCTCTGGAGGTATGGAGCTCTGGAGGTATGGAGCTATGGAGCCCTGGAGCTCTGGAGGTATGGAGCTATGGTGCTATGGAGCTCTGAAGCCATGGAGCTCTGGTGCTATGGAGCTATGGAGCTCTGGTGCTATGGAGCTATGGAGGTATGGAGCCACCAGCCAGCACCCTCCGTGGCTGGATCAATGGAAGTGTTTTAGGTACCAGGCAGCCAAAGGGCCGAGGCCTCACGCTCGACCACGCCGGCGCAGAGTTCCAGCCGCTCGGATAAGCTCTGTCACTCACCCGCCGCGCAGCCACCGGTAACGGGGAAATGTCGCCGCCTTGTGGACACGCCGTTGTAAATGAATGGGCTTTCGCACTTAGTGCAATTTTCGCCAACTCTCTGACTTAGAGCTATGGAAGTATGGAGCTATGGAGCCACCAGCCACCCAGGCTGGAGCTCTGGAGCTCTGGAGGTATGGAGCTCTGGTGCTATGGAAGTATGGAGCTCTGGTGCTATGGAAGTATGGAGCTATGGAGGTATGGAAGTATGGAGCTATGGAAGTATGGAGCTATGGAGCTCTGGAAGTATGGAGCTATGGAGCTCTGGAGGTATGGAGCCCTGGAGCTATGGAGCCCTGGAGCTATGGAAGTATGGAGCTCTGGTGCTATGGAGCTATGGAGCTCTGGTGCTATGGAGCTATGGAGCTCTGGAGCTCTGGAGCTATGGAGCTCTGGAGGTATGGAGCTATGGAGCTATGGAGCTCTGGAGGTATGGAGCTATGGAGCTATGGAAGTATGGAGCTCTGGTGCTATGGAGCTATGGAGCTCTGGTGCTATGGAGCTATGGAGCTCTGGTGCTATGGAGCTATGGAGCTATGGAGCTCTGGAAGTATGGAGCTCTGGTGCTATGGAGCTATGGAGCTCTGGTGCTATGGAGCTATGGAGCTCTGGTGCTATGGAGCTCTGGTGCTATGGAGCTCTGGTGCTATGGAGCTATGGAGCTCTGGTGCTATGGAGCTATGGAGCTCTGGAGGTATGGAGCTCTGGAGGTATGGAGCTCTGGAGGTATGGATCTATGGAGCCCTGGAGCTCTGGAGGTATGGAGCTATGGTGCTATGGAGCTCTGAAGCCATGGAGCTCTGGTGCTATGGAGCTCTGGAGCTCTGGAGGTATGGAGCTCTGGAGGTATGGAGCTATGGAGCCCTGGAGCTCTGGAGGTATGGAGCTATGGAGCTCTGAAGCCATGGAGCTCTGGTGCTATGGAGCTCTGGAGCTCTGGAGGTATGGAGCTCTGGAGGTATGGAGCTCTGGAGGTATGGAGCTATGGAGCCCTGGAGCTCTGGAGGTATGGAGCTATGGTGCTATGGAGCTCTGAAGCCATGGAGCTCTGGTGCTATGGAGCTCTGGAGGTATGGAGCTCTGGAGGTATGGAGCTCTGGAGGTATGGAGCTATGGAGCCCTGGAGCTCTGGAGGTATGGAGCTATGGTGCTATGGAGCTCTGAAGCCATGGAGCTCTGGTGCTATGGAGCTCTGGAGGTATGGAGCTCTGGAGGTATGGAGCTCTGGAGGTATGGAGCTATGGAGCCCTGGAGCTCTGGAGGTATGGAGCTATGGTGCTATGGAGCTCTGAAGCCATGGAGCTCTGGTGCTATGGAGCTATGGAGCTCTGGTGCTATGGAGCTATGGAGGTATGGAGCCACCAGCCAGCACCCTCCGTGGCTGGATCAATGGAAGTGTTTTAGGTACCAGGCAGCCAAAGGGCCGAGGCCTCACGCTCGACCACGCCGGCGCAGAGTTCCAGCCGCTCGGATAAAGTCTGTCACTCACCCGCCGCGCAGCCACCGGTAACGGGGAAATGTCGCCGCCTGGCGGACACGCCGTTGTAAATGAATGGGCTTTCGCACTTAGTGCAATTTTCGCCAACTCTCTGACTTAGAGCTATGGAAGTATGGAGCTATGGAGCCACCAGCCACCCAGGCTGGAGCTATGGAGCTCTGGAGGTATGGAGCTCAGGTGCTATGGAAGTATGGAGCTATGGAGCTATGGAAGTATGGAGCTATGGAGCTATGGAGCTCTGGAAGTATGGAGCTATGGAGCTCTGGAGGTATGGAGCTATGGAGCCCTGGAGCCCTGGAGCTATGGAGCTCTGGTGCTATGGAGGTATGGAGCTCTGGAGGTATGGAGCTCTGGAGGTATGGAGCTATGGAGCTATGGAGCCCTGGAGCTATGGAGCTATGGAGCCCTGGAGCTATGGAGCTATGGAGCCCTGGAGCTATGGAGCTATGGAGCTCTGGTGCTATGGAGCTATGGAGCTCTGGTGCTATGGAGCTATGGAGCTCTGGTGCTATGGAGCTATGGAGCTCTGGAAGTATGGAGCTATGGAGCTCTGGAGGTATGGAGCTATGGAGCCCTGGAGCTATGGAGCCCTGGAGCTATGGAAGTATGGAGCTCTGGTGCTATGGAGCTATGGAGCTCTGGTGCTATGGAGCTATGGAGCTCTGGAGCTATGGAGCTCTGGAGGTATGGAGCTATGGAGCTATGGAGCTCTGGAGGTATGGAGCTATGGAGCTATGGAAGTATGGAGCTCTGGTGCTATGGAGCTATGGAGCTCTGGTGCTATGGAGCTATGGAGCTCTGGTGCTATGGAGCTATGGAGCTATGGAGCTCTGGAAGTATGGAGCTCTGGTGCTATGGAGCTATGGAGCTCTGGTGCTATGGAGCTATGGAGCTCTGGTGCTATGGAGCTATGGAGCTCTGGTGCTATGGAGCTCTGGTGCTATGGAGCTCTGGTGCTATGGAGCTATGGAGCTCTGGTGCTATGGAGCTATGGAGCTCTGGAGGTATGGAGCTCTGGAGGTATGGAGCTCTGGAGGTATGGAGCTTTGGAGCCCTGGAGCTCTGGAGGTATGGAGCTATGGTGCTATGGAGCTCTGAAGCCATGGAGCTCTGGTGCTATGGAGCTCTGGAGCTCTGGAGGTATGGAGCTCTGGAGGTATGGAGCTATGGAGCCCTGGAGCTCTGGAGGTATGGAGCTATGGTGCTATGGAGCTCTGAAGCCATGGAGCTCTGGTGCTATGGAGCTCTGGAGCTCTGGAGGTATGGAGCTCTGGAGGTATGGAGCTATGGAGCCCTGGAGCTCTGGAGGTATGGAGCTATGGTGCTATGGAGCTCTGAAGCCATGGAGCTCTGGTGCTATGGAGCTCTGGAGCTCTGGAGGTATGGAGCTCTGGAGGTATGGAGCTCTGGAGGTATGGAGCTATGGAGCCCTGGAGCTCTGGAGGTATGGAGCTATGGTGCTATGGAGCTCTGAAGCCATGGAGCTCTGGTGCTATGGAGCTCTGGAGGTATGGAGCTCTGGAGGTATGGAGCTCTGGAGGTATGGAGCTATGGAGCCCTGGAGCTCTGGAGGTATGGAGCTATGGTGCTATGGAGCTCTGAAGCCATGGAGCTCTGGTGCTATGGAGCTATGGAGCTCTGGTGCTATGGAGCTATGGAGGTATGGAGCCACCAGCCAGCACCCTCCGTGGCTGGATCAATGGAAGTGTTTTAGGTACCAGGCAGCCAAAGGGCCGAGGCCTCACGCTCGACCACGCCGGCGCAGAGTTCCAGCCGCTCGGATAAGCTCTGTCACTCACCCGCCGCGCAGCCACCGGTAACGGGGAAATGTCGCCGCCTTGTGGACACGCCGTTGTAAATGAATGGGCTTTCGCACTTAGTGCAATTTTCGCCAACTCTCTGACTTAGAGCTATGGAAGTATGGAGCTACGGAGCCACCAGCCACCCAGGCTGGAGCTCTGGAGCTCTGGAGGTATGGAGCTCTGGTGCTATGGAAGTATGGAGCTCTGGTGCTATGGAAGTATGGAGCTATGGAGGTATGGAAGTATGGAGCTATGGAAGTATGGAGCTATGGAGCTCTGGAAGTATGGAGCTATGGAGCTCTGGAGGTATGGAGCCCTGGAGCTATGGAGCCCTGGAGCTATGGAAGTATGGAGCTCTGGTGCTATGGAGCTATGGAGCTCTGGTGCTATGGAGCTATGGAGCTATGGAGCTCTGGAGCTATGGAGCTCTGGAGGTATGGAGCTATGGAGCTATGGAGCTCTGGAGGTATGGAGCTATGGAGCTATGGAAGTATGGAGCTCTGGTGCTATGGAGCTATGGAGCTCTGGTGCTATGGAGCTATGGAGCTCTGGTGCTATGGAGCTATGGAGCTATGGAGCTCTGGAAGTATGGAGCTCTGGTGCTATGGAGCTATGGAGCTCTGGTGCTATGGAGCTATGGAGCTCTGGTGCTATGGAGCTCTGGTGCTATGGAGCTCTGGTGCTATGGAGCTATGGAGCTCTGGTGCTATGGAGCTCTGGAGGTATGGAGCTCTGGAGGTATGGAGCTCTGGAGGTATGGAGCTATGGAGCCCTGGAGCTCTGGAGGTATGGAGCTATGGTGCTATGGAGCTCTGAAGCCATGGAGCTCTGGTGCTATGGAGCTATGGAGCTCTGGTGCTATGGAGCTATGGAGCTATGGAGCTCTGGAAGTATGGAGCTCTGGTGCTATGGAGCTATGGAGCTCTGGTGCTATGGAGCTATGGAGCTCTGGTGCTATGGAGCTATGGAGCTCTGGTGCTATGGAGCTCTGGTGCTATGGAGCTCTGGTGCTATGGAGCTATGGAGCTCTGGTGCTATGGAGCTATGGAGCTCTGGAGGTATGGAGCTCTGGAGGTATGGAGCTCTGGAGGTATGGAGCTATGGAGCCCTGGAGCTCTGGAGGTATGGAGCTATGGTGCTATGGAGCTCTGAAGCCATGGAGCTCTGGTGCTATGGAGCTCTGGAGCTCTGGAGGTATGGAGCTCTGGAGGTATGGAGCTATGGAGCCCTGGAGCTCTGGAGGTATGGAGCTATGGTGCTATGGAGCTCTGAAGCCATGGAGCTCTGGTGCTATGGAGCTCTGGAGCTCTGGAGGTATGGAGCTCTGGAGGTATGGAGCTCTGGAGGTATGGAGCTATGGAGCCCTGGAGCTCTGGAGGTATGGAGCTATGGTGCTATGGAGCTCTGAAGCCATGGAGCTCTGGTGCTATGGAGCTCTGGTGCTATGGAGCTCTGGAGGTATGGAGCTCTGGAGGTATGGAGCTCTGGAGGTATGGAGCTATGGAGCCCTGGAGCTCTGGAGGTATGGAGCTATGGTGCTATGGAGCTCTGAAGCCATGGAGCTCTGGTGCTATGGAGCTCTGGAGGTATGGAGCTCTGGAGGTATGGAGCTCTGGAGGTATGGAGCTATGGAGCCCTGGAGCTCTGGAGGTATGGAGCTATGGTGCTATGGAGCTCTGAAGCCATGGAGCTCTGGTGCTATGGAGCTATGGAGCTCTGGTGCTATGGAGCTATGGAGGTATGGAGCCACCAGCCAGCACCCTCCGTGGCTGGATCAATGGAAGTGTTTTAGGTACCAGGCAGCCAAAGGGCCGAGGCCTCACGCTCGACCACGCCGGCGCAGAGTTCCAGCCGCTCGGATAAGCTCTGTCACTCACCCGCCGCGCAGCCACCGGTAACGGGGAAATGTCGCCGCCTTGTGGACACGCCGTTGTAAATGAATGGGCTTTCGCACTTAGTGCAATTTTCGCCAACTCTCTGACTGGAGCTATGGAAGTATGGAGCTATGGAGCCACCAGCCACCCAGGCTGGAGCTATGGAGCTCTGGAGGTATGGAGCTCTGGTGCTATGGAAGTATGGAGCTATGGAGCTCTGGAGGTATGGAGCTCTGGAGGTATGGAGCTCTGGAGGTATGGAGCTATGGAGCCCTGGAGCTCTGGAGGTATGGAGCTATGGTGCTATGGAGCTCTGAAGCCATGGAGCTCTGGTGCTATGGAGCTATGGAGCTCTGGTGCTATGGAGCTATGGAGGTATGGAGCCACCAGCCAGCACCCTCCGTGGCTGGATCAATGGAAGTGTTTTAGGTACCAGGCAGCCAAAGGGCCGAGGCCTCACGCTCGACCACGCCGGCGCAGAGTTCCAGCCGCTCGGATAAGCTCTGTCACTCACCCGCCGCGCAGCCACCGGTAACGGGGAAATGTCGCCGCCTTGTGGACACGCCGTTGTAAATGAATGGGCTTTCGCACTTAGTGCAATTTTCGCCAACTCTCTGACTTAGAGCTATGGAAGTATGGAGCTATGGAGCCACCAGCCACCCAGGCTGGAGCTCTGGAGCTCTGGAGGTATGGAGCTCTGGTGCTATGGAAGTATGGAGCTCTGGTGCTATGGAAGTATGGAGCTATGGAGGTATGGAAGTATGGAGCTATGGAAGTATGGAGCTATGGAGCTCTGGAAGTATGGAGCTATGGAGCTCTGGAGGTATGGAGCCCTGGAGCTATGGAGCCCTGGAGCTATGGAAGTATGGAGCTCTGGTGCTATGGAGCTATGGAGCTCTGGTGCTATGGAGCTATGGAGCTCTGGAGCTCTGGAGCTATGGAGCTCTGGAGGTATGGAGCTATGGAGCTATGGAGCTCTGGAGGTATGGAGCTATGGAGCTATGGAAGTATGGAGCTCTGGTGCTATGGAGCTATGGAGCTCTGGTGCTATGGAGCTATGGAGCTCTGGTGCTATGGAGCTATGGAGCTATGGAGCTCTGGAAGTATGGAGCTCTGGTGCTATGGAGCTATGGAGCTCTGGTGCTATGGAGCTATGGAGCTCTGGTGCTATGGAGCTCTGGTGCTATGGAGCTCTGGTGCTATGGAGCTATGGAGCTCTGGTGCTATGGAGCTATGGAGCTCTGGAGGTATGGAGCTCTGGAGGTATGGAGCTCTGGAGGTATGGATCTATGGAGCCCTGGAGCTCTGGAGGTATGGAGCTATGGTGCTATGGAGCTCTGAAGCCATGGAGCTCTGGTGCTATGGAGCTCTGGAGCTCTGGAGGTATGGAGCTCTGGAGGTATGGAGCTATGGAGCCCTGGAGCTCTGGAGGTATGGAGCTATGGAGCTCTGAAGCCATGGAGCTCTGGTGCTATGGAGCTCTGGAGCTCTGGAGGTATGGAGCTCTGGAGGTATGGAGCTCTGGAGGTATGGAGCTATGGAGCCCTGGAGCTCTGGAGGTATGGAGCTATGGTGCTATGGAGCTCTGAAGCCATGGAGCTCTGGTGCTATGGAGCTCTGGAGGTATGGAGCTCTGGAGGTATGGAGCTCTGGAGGTATGGAGCTATGGAGCCCTGGAGCTCTGGAGGTATGGAGCTATGGTGCTATGGAGCTCTGAAGCCATGGAGCTCTGGTGCTATGGAGCTCTGGAGGTATGGAGCTCTGGAGGTATGGAGCTCTGGAGGTATGGAGCTATGGAGCCCTGGAGCTCTGGAGGTATGGAGCTATGGTGCTATGGAGCTCTGAAGCCATGGAGCTCTGGTGCTATGGAGCTATGGAGCTCTGGTGCTATGGAGCTATGGAGGTATGGAGCCACCAGCCAGCACCCTCCGTGGCTGGATCAATGGAAGTGTTTTAGGTACCAGGCAGCCAAAGGGCCGAGGCCTCACGCTCGACCACGCCGGCGCAGAGTTCCAGCCGCTCGGATAAAGTCTGTCACTCACCCGCCGCGCAGCCACCGGTAACGGGGAAATGTCGCCGCCTGGCGGACACGCCGTTGTAAATGAATGGGCTTTCGCACTTAGTGCAATTTTCGCCAACTCTCTGACTTAGAGCTATGGAAGTATGGAGCTATGGAGCCACCAGCCACCCAGGCTGGAGCTATGGAGCTCTGGAGGTATGGAGCTCAGGTGCTATGGAAGTATGGAGCTATGGAGCTATGGAAGTATGGAGCTATGGAGCTATGGAGCTCTGGAAGTATGGAGCTATGGAGCTCTGGAGGTATGGAGCTATGGAGCCCTGGAGCCCTGGAGCTATGGAGCTCTGGTGCTATGGAGGTATGGAGCTCTGGAGGTATGGAGCTCTGGAGGTATGGAGCTATGGAGCTATGGAGCCCTGGAGCTATGGAGCTATGGAGCCCTGGAGCTATGGAGCTATGGAGCCCTGGAGCTATGGAGCTATGGAGCTCTGGTGCTATGGAGCTATGGAGCTCTGGTGCTATGGAGCTATGGAGCTCTGGTGCTATGGAGCTATGGAGCTCTGGAAGTATGGAGCTATGGAGCTCTGGAGGTATGGAGCTATGGAGCCCTGGAGCTATGGAGCCCTGGAGCTATGGAAGTATGGAGCTCTGGTGCTATGGAGCTATGGAGCCCTGGAGCTCTGGAGGTATGGAGCTATGGTGCTATGGAGCTCTGAAGCCATGGAGCTCTGGTGCTATGGAGCTCTGGAGGTATGGAGCTCTGGAGGTATGGAGCTCTGGAGGTATGGAGCTATGGAGCCCTGGAGCTCTGGAGGTATGGAGCTCTGGTGCTATGGAGCTCTGGTGCTATGGAGCTATGGAGCTCTGGTGCTATGGAGCTATGGAGCTCTGGAGGTATGGAGCTCTGGAGGTATGGAGCTCTGGAGGTATGGAGCTTTGGAGCCCTGGAGCTCTGGAGGTATGGAGCTATGGTGCTATGGAGCTCTGAAGCCATGGAGCTCTGGTGCTATGGAGCTCTGGAGCTCTGGAGGTATGGAGCTCTGGAGGTATGGAGCTATGGAGCCCTGGAGCTCTGGAGGTATGGAGCTATGGTGCTATGGAGCTCTGAAGCCATGGAGCTCTGGTGCTATGGAGCTCTGGAGCTCTGGAGGTATGGAGCTCTGGAGGTATGGAGCTATGGAGCCCTGGAGCTCTGGAGGTATGGAGCTATGGTGCTATGGAGCTCTGAAGCCATGGAGCTCTGGTGCTATGGAGCTCTGGAGCTCTGGAGGTATGGAGCTCTGGAGGTATGGAGCTCTGGAGGTATGGAGCTATGGAGCCCTGGAGCTCTGGAGGTATGGAGCTATGGTGCTATGGAGCTCTGAAGCCATGGAGCTCTGGTGCTATGGAGCTCTGGAGGTATGGAGCTCTGGAGGTATGGAGCTCTGGAGGTATGGAGCTATGGAGCCCTGGAGCTCTGGAGGTATGGAGCTATGGTGCTATGGAGCTCTGAAGCCATGGAGCTCTGGTGCTATGGAGCTATGGAGCTCTGGTGCTATGGAGCTATGGAGGTATGGAGCCACCAGCCAGCACCCTCCGTGGCTGGATCAATGGAAGTGTTTTAGGTACCAGGCAGCCAAAGGGCCGAGGCCTCACGCTCGACCACGCCGGCGCAGAGTTCCAGCCGCTCGGATAAGCTCTGTCACTCACCCGCCGCGCAGCCACCGGTAACGGGGAAATGTCGCCGCCTTGTGGACACGCCGTTGTAAATGAATGGGCTTTCGCACTTAGTGCAATTTTCGCCAACTCTCTGACTTAGAGCTATGGAAGTATGGAGCTACGGAGCCACCAGCCACCCAGGCTGGAGCTCTGGAGCTCTGGAGGTATGGAGCTCTGGTGCTATGGAAGTATGGAGCTCTGGTGCTATGGAAGTATGGAGCTATGGAGGTATGGAAGTATGGAGCTATGGAAGTATGGAGCTATGGAGCTCTGGAAGTATGGAGCTATGGAGCTCTGGAGGTATGGAGCCCTGGAGCTATGGAGCCCTGGAGCTATGGAAGTATGGAGCTCTGGTGCTATGGAGCTATGGAGCTCTGGTGCTATGGAGCTATGGAGCTATGGAGCTCTGGAGCTATGGAGCTCTGGAGGTATGGAGCTATGGAGCTATGGAGCTCTGGAGGTATGGAGCTATGGAGCTATGGAAGTATGGAGCTCTGGTGCTATGGAGCTATGGAGCTCTGGTGCTATGGAGCTATGGAGCTCTGGTGCTATGGAGCTATGGAGCTATGGAGCTCTGGAAGTATGGAGCTCTGGTGCTATGGAGCTATGGAGCTCTGGTGCTATGGAGCTATGGAGCTCTGGTGCTATGGAGCTCTGGTGCTATGGAGCTCTGGTGCTATGGAGCTATGGAGCTCTGGTGCTATGGAGCTCTGGAGGTATGGAGCTCTGGAGGTATGGAGCTCTGGAGGTATGGAGCTATGGAGCCCTGGAGCTCTGGAGGTATGGAGCTATGGTGCTATGGAGCTCTGAAGCCATGGAGCTCTGGTGCTATGGAGCTATGGAGCTCTGGTGCTATGGAGCTATGGAGCTATGGAGCTCTGGAAGTATGGAGCTCTGGTGCTATGGAGCTATGGAGCTCTGGTGCTATGGAGCTATGGAGCTCTGGTGCTATGGAGCTATGGAGCTCTGGTGCTATGGAGCTCTGGTGCTATGGAGCTCTGGTGCTATGGAGCTATGGAGCTCTGGTGCTATGGAGCTATGGAGCTCTGGAGGTATGGAGCTCTGGAGGTATGGAGCTCTGGAGGTATGGAGCTATGGAGCCCTGGAGCTCTGGAGGTATGGAGCTATGGTGCTATGGAGCTCTGAAGCCATGGAGCTCTGGTGCTATGGAGCTCTGGAGCTCTGGAGGTATGGAGCTCTGGAGGTATGGAGCTATGGAGCCCTGGAGCTCTGGAGGTATGGAGCTATGGTGCTATGGAGCTCTGAAGCCATGGAGCTCTGGTGCTATGGAGCTCTGGAGCTCTGGAGGTATGGAGCTCTGGAGGTATGGAGCTCTGGAGGTATGGAGCTATGGAGCCCTGGAGCTCTGGAGGTATGGAGCTATGGTGCTATGGAGCTCTGAAGCCATGGAGCTCTGGTGCTATGGAGCTCTGGTGCTATGGAGCTCTGGAGGTATGGAGCTCTGGAGGTATGGAGCTCTGGAGGTATGGAGCTATGGAGCCCTGGAGCTCTGGAGGTATGGAGCTATGGTGCTATGGAGCTCTGAAGCCATGGAGCTCTGGTGCTATGGAGCTCTGGAGGTATGGAGCTCTGGAGGTATGGAGCTCTGGAGGTATGGAGCTATGGAGCCCTGGAGCTCTGGAGGTATGGAGCTATGGTGCTATGGAGCTCTGAAGCCATGGAGCTCTGGTGCTATGGAGCTATGGAGCTCTGGTGCTATGGAGCTATGGAGGTATGGAGCCACCAGCCAGCACCCTCCGTGGCTGGATCAATGGAAGTGTTTTAGGTACCAGGCAGCCAAAGGGCCGAGGCCTCACGCTCGACCACGCCGGCGCAGAGTTCCAGCCGCTCGGATAAGCTCTGTCACTCACCCGCCGCGCAGCCACCGGTAACGGGGAAATGTCGCCGCCTTGTGGACACGCCGTTGTAAATGAATGGGCTTTCGCACTTAGTGCAATTTTCGCCAACTCTCTGACTGGAGCTATGGAAGTATGGAGCTATGGAGCCACCAGCCACCCAGGCTGGAGCTATGGAGCTCTGGAGGTATGGAGCTCTGGTGCTATGGAAGTATGGAGCTATGGAGCTATGGAAGTATGGAGCTATGGAGCTATGGAGCTCTGGAAGTATGGAGCTATGGAGCTCTGGAGGTATGGAGCTATGGAGCCCTGGAGCCCTGGAGCTATGGAGCCCTGGAGCTATGGAGCTATGGAGCCCTGGAGCTATGGAGCTATGGAGCCCTGGAGCTATGGAGCTATGGAGCTCTGGTGCTATGGAGCTATGGAGCTCTGGTGCTATGGAGCTATGGAGCTCTGGTGCTATGGAGCTATGGAGCTCTGGTGCTATGGAGCTATGGAGCTCTGGAAGTATGGAGCTATGGAGCTCTGGAGGTATGGAGCTATGGAGCTCTGGAGGTATGGAGCTATGGAGCCCTGGAGCTATGGAGCCCTGGAGCTATGGAAGTATGGAGCTCTGGTGCTATGGAGCTATGGAGCTCTGGTGCTATGGAGCTATGGAGCTCTGGAGCTATGGAGCTCTGGAGGTATGGAGCTATGGAGCTCTGGAGGTATGGAGCTATGGAGCTATGGAAGTATGGAGCTCTGGTGCTATGGAGCTATGGAGCTCTGGTGCTATGGAGCTATGGAGCTCTGGTGCTATGGAGCTATGGAGCTATGGAGCTCTGGAAGTATGGAGCTCTGGTGCTATGGAGCTATGGAGCTCTGGTGCTATGGAGCTATGGAGCTCTGGTGCTATGGAGCTATGGAGCTCTGGTGCTATGGAGCTATGGTGCTATGGAGCTCTGGTGCTATGGAGCTATGGAGCTCTGGTGCTATGGAGCTATGGAGCTCTGGAGGTATGGAGCTCTGGAGGTATGGAGCTCTGGAGGTATGGAGCTTTGGAGCCCTGGAGCTCTGGAGGTATGGAGCTATGGTGCTATGGAGCTCTGAAGCCATGGAGCTCTGGTGCTATGGAGCTATGGAGCTCTGGTGCTATGGAGCTATGGAGGTATGGAGCTATGGAGCCCTGGAGCTCTGGAGGTATGGAGCTATGGTGCTATGGAGCTCTGAAGCCATGGAGCTCTGGTGCTATGGAGCTCTGGAGCTCTGGAGGTATGGAGCTCTGGAGGTATGGAGCTATGGAGCCCTGGAGCTCTGGAGGTATGGAGCTATGGTGCTATGGAGCTCTGAAGCCATGGAGCTCTGGTGCTATGGAGCTCTGGAGCTCTGGAGGTATGGAGCTCTGGAGGTATGGAGCTCTGGAGGTATGGAGCTATGGAGCCCTGGAGCTCTGGAGGTATGGAGCTATGGTGCTATGGAGCTCTGAAGCCATGGAGCTCTGGTGCTATGGAGCTCTGGAGGTATGGAGCTCTGGAGGTATGGAGCTCTGGAGGTATGGAGCTATGGAGCCCTGGAGCTCTGGAGGTATGGAGCTATGGTGCTATGGAGCTCTGAAGCCATGGAGCTCTGGTGCTATGGAGCTATGGAGCTCTGGTGCTATGGAGCTATGGAGGTATGGAGCCACCAGCCAGCACCCTCCGTGGCTGGATCAATGGAAGTGTTTTAGGTACCAGGCAGCCAAAGGGCCGAGGCCTCACGCTCGACCACGCCGGCGCAGAGTTCCAGCCGCTCGGATAAGCTCTGTCACTCACCCGCCGCGCAGCCACCGGTAACGGGGAAATGTCGCCGCCTTGTGGACACGCCGTTGTAAATGAATGGGCTTTCGCACTTAGTGCAATTTTCGCCAACTCTCTGACTTAGAGCTATGGAAGTATGGAGCTATGGAGCCACCAGCCACCCAGGCTGGAGCTCTGGAGCTCTGGAGGTATGGAGCTCTGGTGCTATGGAAGTATGGAGCTCTGGTGCTATGGAAGTATGGAGCTATGGAGGTATGGAAGTATGGAGCTATGGAAGTATGGAGCTATGGAGCTCTGGAAGTATGGAGCTATGGAGCTCTGGAGGTATGGAGCCCTGGAGCTATGGAGCCCTGGAGCTATGGAAGTATGGAGCTCTGGTGCTATGGAGCTATGGAGCTCTGGTGCTATGGAGCTATGGAGCTATGGAGCTCTGGAGCTATGGAGCTCTGGAGGTATGGAGCTATGGAGCTATGGAGCTCTGGAGGTATGGAGCTATGGAGCTATGGAAGTATGGAGCTCTGGTGCTATGGAGCTATGGAGCTCTGGTGCTATGGAGCTATGGAGCTCTGGTGCTATGGAGCTATGGAGCTATGGAGCTCTGGAAGTATGGAGCTCTGGTGCTATGGAGCTATGGAGCTCTGGTGCTATGGAGCTATGGAGCTCTGGTGCTATGGAGCTCTGGTGCTATGGAGCTCTGGTGCTATGGAGCTATGGAGCTCTGGTGCTATGGAGCTCTGGAGGTATGGAGCTCTGGAGGTATGGAGCTCTGGAGGTATGGAGCTATGGAGCCCTGGAGCTCTGGAGGTATGGAGCTATGGTGCTATGGAGCTCTGAAGCCATGGAGCTCTGGTGCTATGGAGCTATGGAGCTCTGGTGCTATGGAGCTATGGAGCTATGGAGCTCTGGAAGTATGGAGCTCTGGTGCTATGGAGCTATGGAGCTCTGGTGCTTGGAGCTATGGAGCTCTGGTGCTATGGAGCTATGGAGCTCTGGTGCTATGGAGCTCTGGTGCTATGGAGCTCTGGTGCTATGGAGCTATGGAGCTCTGGTGCTATGGAGCTATGGAGCTCTGGAGGTATGGAGCTCTGGTGCTATGGAGCTATGGAGCTCTGGTGCTATGGAGCTATGGAGCTCTGGTGCTATGGAGCTATGGAGCTATGGAGCTCTGGAAGTATGGAGCTCTGGTGCTATGGAGCTATGGAGCTCTGGTGCTATGGAGCTATGGAGCTCTGGTGCTATGGAGCTATGGAGCTCTGGTGCTATGGAGCTCTGGTGCTATGGAGCTCTGGTGCTATGGAGCTATGGAGCTCTGGTGCTATGGAGCTATGGAGCTCTGGAGGTATGGAGCTCTGGAGGTATGGAGCTCTGGAGGTATGGAGCTTTGGAGCCCTGGAGCTCTGGAGGTATGGAGCTATGGTGCTATGGAGCTCTGAAGCCATGGAGCTCTGGTGCTATGGAGCTCTGGAGCTCTGGAGGTATGGAGCTCTGGAGGTATGGAGCTATGGAGCCCTGGAGCTCTGGAGGTATGGAGCTATGGTGCTATGGAGCTCTGAAGCCATGGAGCTCTGGTGCTATGGAGCTCTGGAGCTCTGGAGGTATGGAGCTATGGAGCCCTGGAGCTCTGGAGGTATGGAGCTATGGTGCTATGGAGCTCTGAAGCCATGGAGCTCTGGTGCTATGGAGCTCTGGAGCTCTGGAGGTATGGAGCTCTGGAGGTATGGAGCTCTGGAGGTATGGAGCTATGGAGCCCTGGAGCTCTGGAGGTATGGAGCTATGGTGCTATGGAGCTCTGAAGCCATGGAGCTCTGGTGCTATGGAGCTCTGGAGGTATGGAGCTCTGGAGGTATGGAGCTCTGGAGGTATGGAGCTATGGAGCCCTGGAGCTCTGGAGGTATGGAGCTATGGTGCTATGGAGCTCTGAAGCCATGGAGCTCTGGTGCTATGGAGCTATGGAGCTCTGGTGCTATGGAGCTATGGAGGTATGGAGCCACCAGCCAGCACCCTCCGTGGCTGGATCAATGGAAGTGTTTTAGGTACCAGGCAGCCAAAGGGCCGAGGCCTCACGCTCGACCACGCCGGCGCAGAGTTCCAGCCGCTCGGATAAGCTCTGTCACTCACCCGCCGCGCAGCCACCGGTAACGGGGAAATGTCGCCGCCTTGTGGACACGCCGTTGTAAATGAATGGGCTTTCGCACTTAGTGCAATTTTCGCCAACTCTCTGACTTAGAGCTATGGAAGTATGGAGCTATGGAGCCACCAGCCACCCAGGCTGGAGCTCTGGAGCTCTGGAGGTATGGAGCTCTGGTGCTATGGAAGTATGGAGCTCTGGTGCTATGGAAGTATGGAGCTATGGAGGTATGGAAGTATGGAGCTATGGAAGTATGGAGCTATGGAGCTCTGGAAGTATGGAGCTATGGAGCTCTGGAGGTATGGAGCCCTGGAGCTATGGAGCCCTGGAGCTATGGAAGTATGGAGCTCTGGTGCTATGGAGCTATGGAGCTCTGGTGCTATGGAGCTATGGAGCTATGGAGCTCTGGAGCTATGGAGCTCTGGAGGTATGGAGCTATGGAGCTATGGAGCTCTGGAGGTATGGAGCTATGGAGCTATGGAAGTATGGAGCTCTGGTGCTATGGAGCTATGGAGCTCTGGTGCTATGGAGCTATGGAGCTCTGGTGCTATGGAGCTATGGAGCTATGGAGCTCTGGAAGTATGGAGCTCTGGTGCTATGGAGCTATGGAGCTCTGGTGCTATGGAGCTATGGAGCTCTGGTGCTATGGAGCTCTGGTGCTATGGAGCTCTGGTGCTATGGAGCTATGGAGCTCTGGTGCTATGGAGCTCTGGAGGTATGGAGCTCTGGAGGTATGGAGCTCTGGAGGTATGGAGCTATGGAGCCCTGGTGCTATGGAGCTATGGAGCTCTGGTGCTATGGAGCTATGGAGCTCTGGTGCTATGGAGCTCTGGTGCTATGGAGCTCTGGTGCTATGGAGCTATGGAGCTCTGGTGCTATGGAGCTATGGAGCTCTGGAGGTATGGAGCTCTGGAGGTATGGAGCTCTGGAGGTATGGAGCTATGGAGCCCTGGAGCTCTGGAGGTATGGAGCTATGGTGCTATGGAGCTCTGAAGCCATGGAGCTCTGGTGCTATGGAGCTCTGGAGCTCTGGAGGTATGGAGCTCTGGAGGTATGGAGCTATGGAGCCCTGGAGCTCTGGAGGTATGGAGCTATGGTGCTATGGAGCTCTGAAGCCATGGAGCTCTGGTGCTATGGAGCTCTGGAGCTCTGGAGGTATGGAGCTCTGGAGGTATGGAGCTCTGGAGGTATGGAGCTATGGAGCCCTGGAGCTCTGGAGGTATGGAGCTATGGTGCTATGGAGCTCTGAAGCCATGGAGCTCTGGTGCTATGGAGCTCTGGTGCTATGGAGCTCTGGAGGTATGGAGCTCTGGAGGTATGGAGCTATGGAGCCCTGGAGCTCTGGAGGTATGGAGCTATGGTGCTATGGAGCTCTGAAGCCATGGAGCTCTGGTGCTATGGAGCTCTGGAGGTATGGAGCTCTGGAGGTATGGAGCTCTGGAGGTATGGAGCTATGGAGCCCTGGAGCTCTGGAGGTATGGAGCTATGGTGCTATGGAGCTCTGAAGCCATGGAGCTCTGGTGCTATGGAGCTATGGAGCTCTGGTGCTATGGAGCTATGGAGGTATGGAGCCACCAGCCAGCACCCTCCGTGGCTGGATCAATGGAAGTGTTTTAGGTACCAGGCAGCCAAAGGGCCGAGGCCTCACGCTCGACCACGCCGGCGCAGAGTTCCAGCCGCTCGGATAAGCTCTGTCACTCACCCGCCGCGCAGCCACCGGTAACGGGGAAATGTCGCCGCCTTGTGGACACGCCGTTGTAAATGAATGGGCTTTCGCACTTAGTGCAATTTTCGCCAACTCTCTGACTGGAGCTATGGAAGTATGGAGCTATGGAGCCACCAGCCACCCAGGCTGGAGCTATGGAGCTCTGGAGGTATGGAGCTCTGGTGCTATGGAAGTATGGAGCTATGGAGCTATGGAAGTATGGAGCTATGGAGCTATGGAGCTCTGGAAGTATGGAGCTATGGAGCTCTGGAGGTATGGAGCTATGGAGCCCTGGAGCCCTGGAGCTATGGAGCCCTGGAGCTATGGAGCTATGGAGCCCTGGAGCTATGGAGCTATGGAGCCCTGGAGCTATGGAGCTATGGAGCTCTGGTGCTATGGAGCTATGGAGCTCTGGTGCTATGGAGCTATGGAGCTCTGGTGCTATGGAGCTATGGAGCTCTGGTGCTATGGAGCTATGGAGCTCTGGAAGTATGGAGCTATGGAGCTCTGGAGGTATGGAGCTATGGAGCTCTGGAGGTATGGAGCTATGGAGCCCTGGAGCTATGGAGCCCTGGAGCTATGGAAGTATGGAGCTCTGGTGCTATGGAGCTATGGAGCTCTGGTGCTATGGAGCTATGGAGCTCTGGAGCTATGGAGCTCTGGAGGTATGGAGCTATGGAGCTCTGGAGGTATGGAGCTATGGAGCTATGGAAGTATGGAGCTCTGGTGCTATGGAGCTATGGAGCTCTGGTGCTATGGAGCTATGGAGCTCTGGTGCTATGGAGCTATGGAGCTATGGAGCTCTGGAAGTATGGAGCTCTGGTGCTATGGAGCTATGGAGCTCTGGTGCTATGGAGCTATGGAGCTCTGGTGCTATGGAGCTATGGAGCTCTGGTGCTATGGAGCTATGGTGCTATGGAGCTCTGGTGCTATGGAGCTATGGAGCTCTGGTGCTATGGAGCTATGGAGCTCTGGAGGTATGGAGCTCTGGAGGTATGGAGCTTTGGAGCCCTGGAGCTCTGGAGGTATGGAGCTATGGTGCTATGGAGCTCTGAAGCCATGGAGCTCTGGTGCTATGGAGCTATGGAGCTCTGGTGCTATGGAGCTATGGAGGTATGGAGCTATGGAGCCCTGGAGCTCTGGAGGTATGGAGCTATGGTGCTATGGAGCTCTGAAGCCATGGAGCTCTGGTGCTATGGAGCTCTGGAGCTCTGGAGGTATGGAGCTCTGGAGGTATGGAGCTATGGAGCCCTGGAGCTCTGGAGGTATGGAGCTATGGTGCTATGGAGCTCTGAAGCCATGGAGCTCTGGTGCTATGGAGCTCTGGAGCTCTGGAGGTATGGAGCTCTGGAGGTATGGAGCTCTGGAGGTATGGAGCTATGGAGCCCTGGAGCTCTGGAGGTATGGAGCTATGGTGCTATGGAGCTCTGAAGCCATGGAGCTCTGGTGCTATGGAGCTCTGGAGGTATGGAGCTCTGGAGGTATGGAGCTCTGGAGGTATGGAGCTATGGAGCCCTGGAGCTCTGGAGGTATGGAGCTATGGTGCTATGGAGCTCTGAAGCCATGGAGCTCTGGTGCTATGGAGCTATGGAGCTCTGGTGCTATGGAGCTATGGAGGTATGGAGCCACCAGCCAGCACCCTCCGTGGCTGGATCAATGGAAGTGTTTTAGGTACCAGGCAGCCAAAGGGCCGAGGCCTCACGCTCGACCACGCCGGCGCAGAGTTCCAGCCGCTCGGATAAGCTCTGTCACTCACCCGCCGCGCAGCCACCGGTAACGGGGAAATGTCGCCGCCTTGTGGACACGCCGTTGTAAATGAATGGGCTTTCGCACTTAGTGCAATTTTCGCCAACTCTCTGACTTAGAGCTATGGAAGTATGGAGCTATGGAGCCACCAGCCACCCAGGCTGGAGCTCTGGAGCTCTGGAGGTATGGAGCTCTGGTGCTATGGAAGTATGGAGCTCTGGTGCTATGGAAGTATGGAGCTATGGAGGTATGGAAGTATGGAGCTATGGAAGTATGGAGCTATGGAGCTCTGGAAGTATGGAGCTATGGAGCTCTGGAGGTATGGAGCCCTGGAGCTATGGAGCCCTGGAGCTATGGAAGTATGGAGCTCTGGTGCTATGGAGCTATGGAGCTCTGGTGCTATGGAGCTATGGAGCTATGGAGCTCTGGAGCTATGGAGCTCTGGAGGTATGGAGCTATGGAGCTATGGAGCTCTGGAGGTATGGAGCTATGGAGCTATGGAAGTATGGAGCTCTGGTGCTATGGAGCTATGGAGCTCTGGTGCTATGGAGCTATGGAGCTCTGGTGCTATGGAGCTATGGAGCTATGGAGCTCTGGAAGTATGGAGCTCTGGTGCTATGGAGCTATGGAGCTCTGGTGCTATGGAGCTATGGAGCTCTGGTGCTATGGAGCTCTGGTGCTATGGAGCTCTGGTGCTATGGAGCTATGGAGCTCTGGTGCTATGGAGCTCTGGAGGTATGGAGCTCTGGAGGTATGGAGCTCTGGAGGTATGGAGCTATGGAGCCCTGGAGCTCTGGAGGTATGGAGCTATGGTGCTATGGAGCTCTGAAGCCATGGAGCTCTGGTGCTATGGAGCTATGGAGCTCTGGTGCTATGGAGCTATGGAGCTATGGAGCTCTGGAAGTATGGAGCTCTGGTGCTATGGAGCTATGGAGCTCTGGTGCTATGGAGCTATGGAGCTCTGGTGCTATGGAGCTATGGAGCTCTGGTGCTATGGAGCTCTGGTGCTATGGAGCTCTGGTGCTATGGAGCTATGGAGCTCTGGTGCTATGGAGCTATGGAGCTCTGGAGGTATGGAGCTCTGGAGGTATGGAGCTCTGGAGGTATGGAGCTATGGAGCCCTGGAGCTCTGGAGGTATGGAGCTATGGTGCTATGGAGCTCTGAAGCCATGGAGCTCTGGTGCTATGGAGCTCTGGAGCTCTGGAGGTATGGAGCTCTGGAGGTATGGAGCTATGGAGCCCTGGAGCTCTGGAGGTATGGAGCTATGGTGCTATGGAGCTCTGAAGCCATGGAGCTCTGGTGCTATGGAGCTCTGGAGCTCTGGAGGTATGGAGCTCTGGAGGTATGGAGCTCTGGAGGTATGGAGCTATGGAGCCCTGGAGCTCTGGAGGTATGGAGCTATGGTGCTATGGAGCTCTGAAGCCATGGAGCTCTGGTGCTATGGAGCTCTGGAGGTATGGAGCTCTGGAGGTATGGAGCTCTGGAGGTATGGAGCTATGGAGCCCTGGAGCTCTGGAGGTATGGAGCTATGGTGCTATGGAGCTCTGAAGCCATGGAGCTCTGGTGCTATGGAGCTCTGGAGGTATGGAGCTCTGGAGGTATGGAGCTCTGGAGGTATGGAGCTATGGAGCCCTGGAGCTCTGGAGGTATGGAGCTATGGTGCTATGGAGCTCTGAAGCCATGGAGCTCTGGTGCTATGGAGCTATGGAGCTCTGGTGCTATGGAGCTATGGAGGTATGGAGCCACCAGCCAGCACCCTCCGTGGCTGGATCAATGGAAGTGTTTTAGGTACCAGGCAGCCAAAGGGCCGAGGCCTCACGCTCGACCACGCCGGCGCAGAGTTCCAGCCGCTCGGATAAGCTCTGTCACTCACCCGCCGCGCAGCCACCGGTAACGGGGAAATGTCGCCGCCTTGTGGACACGCCGTTGTAAATGAATGGGCTTTCGCACTTAGTGCAATTTTCGCCAACTCTCTGACTGGAGCTATGGAAGTATGGAGCTATGGAGCCACCAGCCACCCAGGCTGGAGCTATGGAGCTCTGGAGGTATGGAGCTCTGGTGCTATGGAAGTATGGAGCTATGGAGCTATGGAAGTATGGAGCTATGGAGCTATGGAGCTCTGGAAGTATGGAGCTATGGAGCTCTGGAGGTATGGAGCTATGGAGCCCTGGAGCTATGGAGCCCTGGAGCCCTGGAGCTATGGAGCTATGGAGCCCTGGAGCTATGGAGCTATGGAGCCCTGGAGCTATGGAGCTATGGAGCTCTGGTGCTATGGAGCTATGGAGCTCTGGTGCTATGGAGCTATGGAGCTCTGGTGCTATGGAGCTATGGAGCTCTGGAAGTATGGAGCTATGGAGCTCTGGAGGTATGGAGCTATGGAGCTCTGGAGGTATGGAGCTATGGAGCCCTGGAGCTATGGAGCCCTGGAGCTATGGAAGTATGGAGCTCTGGTGCTATGGAGCTATGGAGCTCTGGTGCTATGGAGCTATGGAGCTCTGGAGCTATGGAGCTCTGGAGGTATGGAGCTATGGAGCTCTGGAGGTATGGAGCTATGGAGCTATGGAAGTATGGAGCTCTGGTGCTATGGAGCTATGGAGCTCTGGTGCTATGGAGCTATGGAGCTCTGGTGCTATGGAGCTATGGAGCTATGGAGCTCTGGAAGTATGGAGCTCTGGTGCTATGGAGCTATGGAGCTCTGGTGCTATGGAGCTATGGAGCTCTGGTGCTATGGAGCTATGGAGCTCTGGTGCTATGGAGCTATGGTGCTATGGAGCTCTGGTGCTATGGAGCTATGGAGCTCTGGTGCTATGGAGCTATGGAGCTCTGGAGGTATGGAGCTCTGGAGGTATGGAGCTCTGGAGGTATGGAGCTTTGGAGCCCTGGAGCTCTGGAGGTATGGAGCTATGGTGCTATGGAGCTCTGAAGCCATGGAGCTCTGGTGCTATGGAGCTATGGAGCTCTGGTGCTATGGAGCTATGGAGGTATGGAGCCACCAGCCAGCACCCTCCGTGGCTGGATCAATGGAAGTGTTTTAGGTACCAGGCAGCCAAAGGGCCGAGGCCTCACGCTCGACCACGCCGGCGCAGAGTTCCAGCCGCTCGGATAAGCTCTGTCACTCACCCGCCGCGCAGCCACCGGTAACGGGGAAATGTCGCCGCCTTGTGGACACGCCGTTGTAAATGAATGGGCTTTCGCACTTAGTGCAATTTTCGCCAACTCTCTGACTTAGAGCTATGGAAGTATGGAGCTATGGAGCCACCAGCCACCCAGGCTGGAGCTCTGGAGCTCTGGAGGTATGGAGCTCTGGTGCTATGGAAGTATGGAGCTCTGGTGCTATGGAAGTATGGAGCTATGGAGGTATGGAAGTATGGAGCTATGGAAGTATGGAGCTATGGAGCTCTGGAAGTATGGAGCTATGGAGCTCTGGAGGTATGGAGCCCTGGAGCTATGGAGCCCTGGAGCTATGGAAGTATGGAGCTCTGGTGCTATGGAGCTATGGAGCTCTGGTGCTATGGAGCTATGGAGCTATGGAGCTCTGGAGCTATGGAGCTCTGGAGGTATGGAGCTATGGAGCTATGGAGCTCTGGAGGTATGGAGCTATGGAGCTATGGAAGTATGGAGCTCTGGTGCTATGGAGCTATGGAGCTCTGGTGCTATGGAGCTATGGAGCTCTGGTGCTATGGAGCTATGGAGCTATGGAGCTCTGGAAGTATGGAGCTCTGGTGCTATGGAGCTATGGAGCTCTGGTGCTATGGAGCTATGGAGCTCTGGTGCTATGGAGCTCTGGTGCTATGGAGCTCTGGTGCTATGGAGCTATGGAGCTCTGGTGCTATGGAGCTATGGAGCTCTGGAGGTATGGAGCTCTGGAGGTATGGAGCTCTGGAGGTATGGAGCTATGGAGCCCTGGAGCTCTGGAGGTATGGAGCTATGGTGCTATGGAGCTCTGAAGCCATGGAGCTCTGGTGCTATGGAGCTCTGGAGCTCTGGAGGTATGGAGCTCTGGAGGTATGGAGCTATGGAGCCCTGGAGCTCTGGAGGTATGGAGCTATGGAGCTCTGAAGCCATGGAGCTCTGGTGCTATGGAGCTCTGGAGCTCTGGAGGTATGGAGCTCTGGAGGTATGGAGCTCTGGAGGTATGGAGCTATGGAGCCCTGGAGCTCTGGAGGTATGGAGCTATGGTGCTATGGAGCTCTGAAGCCATGGAGCTCTGGTGCTATGGAGCTCTGGAGGTATGGAGCTCTGGAGGTATGGAGCTCTGGAGGTATGGAGCTATGGAGCCCTGGAGCTCTGGAGGTATGGAGCTATGGTGCTATGGAGCTCTGAAGCCATGGAGCTCTGGTGCTATGGAGCTCTGGAGGTATGGAGCTCTGGAGGTATGGAGCTCTGGAGGTATGGAGCTATGGAGCCCTGGAGCTCTGGAGGTATGGAGCTATGGTGCTATGGAGCTCTGAAGCCATGGAGCTCTGGTGCTATGGAGCTATGGAGCTCTGGTGCTATGGAGCTATGGAGGTATGGAGCCACCAGCCAGCACCCTCCGTGGCTGGATCAATGGAAGTGTTTTAGGTACCAGGCAGCCAAAGGGCCGAGGCCTCACGCTCGACCACGCCGGCGCAGAGTTCCAGCCGCTCGGATAAGCTCTGTCACTCACCCGCCGCGCAGCCACCGGTAACGGGGAAATGTCGCCGCCTGGCGGACACGCCGTTGTAAATGAATGGGCTTTCGCACTTAGTGCAATTTTCGCCAACTCTCTGACTTAGAGCTATGGAAGTATGGAGCTATGGAGCCACCAGCCACCCAGGCTGGAGCTATGGAGCTCTGGAGGTATGGAGCTCAGGTGCTATGGAAGTATGGAGCTATGGAGCTATGGAAGTATGGAGCTATGGAGCTATGGAGCTCTGGAAGTATGGAGCTATGGAGCTCTGGAGGTATGGAGCTATGGAGCCCTGGAGCCCTGGAGCTATGGAGCTCTGGTGCTATGGAGGTATGGAGCTCTGGAGGTATGGAGCTCTGGAGGTATGGAGCTATGGAGCTATGGAGCCCTGGAGCTATGGAGCTATGGAGCCCTGGAGCTATGGAGCTATGGAGCCCTGGAGCTATGGAGCTATGGAGCTCTGGTGCTATGGAGCTATGGAGCTCTGGTGCTATGGAGCTATGGAGCTCTGGTGCTATGGAGCTATGGAGCTCTGGTGCTATGGAGCTATGGAGCTCTGGAAGTATGGAGCTATGGAGCTCTGGAGGTATGGAGCTATGGAGCCCTGGAGCTATGGAGCCCTGGAGCTATGGAAGTATGGAGCTCTGGTGCTATGGAGCTATGGAGCTCTGGTGCTATGGAGCTATGGAGCTCTGGAGCTATGGAGCTCTGGAGGTATGGAGCTATGGAGCTATGGAGCTCTGGAGGTATGGAGCTATGGAGCTATGGAAGTATGGAGCTCTGGTGCTATGGAGCTATGGAGCTCTGGTGCTATGGAGCTATGGAGCTCTGGTGCTATGGAGCTATGGAGCTATGGAGCTCTGGAAGTATGGAGCTCTGGTGCTATGGAGCTATGGAGCTCTGGTGCTATGGAGCTATGGAGCTATGGAGCTCTGGTGCTATGGAGCTATGGAGCTCTGGTGCTATGGAGCTCTGGTGCTATGGAGCTCTGGTGCTATGGAGCTATGGAGCTCTGGTGCTATGGAGCTATGGAGCTCTGGAGGTATGGAGCTCTGGAGGTATGGAGCTCTGGAGGTATGGAGCTTTGGAGCCCTGGAGCTCTGGAGGTATGGAGCTATGGTGCTATGGAGCTCTGAAGCCATGGAGCTCTGGTGCTATGGAGCTCTGGAGCTCTGGAGGTATGGAGCTCTGGAGGTATGGAGCTATGGAGCCCTGGAGCTCTGGAGGTATGGAGCTATGGTGCTATGGAGCTCTGAAGCCATGGAGCTCTGGTGCTATGGAGCTCTGGAGCTCTGGAGGTATGGAGCTCTGGAGGTATGGAGCTATGGAGCCCTGGAGCTCTGGAGGTATGGAGCTATGGTGCTATGGAGCTCTGAAGCCATGGAGCTCTGGTGCTATGGAGCTCTGGAGCTCTGGAGGTATGGAGCTCTGGAGGTATGGAGCTCTGGAGGTATGGAGCTATGGAGCCCTGGAGCTCTGGAGGTATGGAGCTATGGTGCTATGGAGCTCTGAAGCCATGGAGCTCTGGTGCTATGGAGCTCTGGAGGTATGGAGCTCTGGAGGTATGGAGCTCTGGAGGTATGGAGCTATGGAGCCCTGGAGCTCTGGAGGTATGGAGCTATGGTGCTATGGAGCTCTGAAGCCATGGAGCTCTGGTGCTATGGAGCTCTGGAGGTATGGAGCTCTGGAGGTATGGAGCTCTGGAGGTATGGAGCTATGGAGCCCTGGAGCTCTGGAGGTATGGAGCTATGGTGCTATGGAGCTCTGAAGCCATGGAGCTCTGGTGCTATGGAGCTATGGAGCTCTGGTGCTATGGAGCTATGGAGGTATGGAGCCACCAGCCAGCACCCTCCGTGGCTGGATCAATGGAAGTGTTTTAGGTACCAGGCAGCCAAAGGGCCGAGGCCTCACGCTCGACCACGCCGGCGCAGAGTTCCAGCCGCTCGGATAAGCTCTGTCACTCACCCGCCGCGCAGCCACCGGTAACGGGGAAATGTCGCCGCCTTGTGGACACGCCGTTGTAAATGAATGGGCTTTCGCACTTAGTGCAATTTTCGCCAACTCTCTGACTGGAGCTATGGAAGTATGGAGCTATGGAGCCACCAGCCACCCAGGCTGGAGCTATGGAGCTCTGGAGGTATGGAGCTCTGGTGCTATGGAAGTATGGAGCTATGGAGCTATGGAAGTATGGAGCTATGGAGCTATGGAGCTCTGGAAGTATGGAGCTATGGAGCTCTGGAGGTATGGAGCTATGGAGCCCTGGAGCCCTGGAGCTATGGAGCCCTGGAGCTATGGAGCTATGGAGCCCTGGAGCTATGGAGCTATGGAGCCCTGGAGCTATGGAGCTATGGAGCTCTGGTGCTATGGAGCTATGGAGCTCTGGTGCTATGGAGCTATGGAGCTCTGGTGCTATGGAGCTATGGAGCTCTGGTGCTATGGAGCTATGGAGCTCTGGAAGTATGGAGCTATGGAGCTTCGGCGGGTGCCTCGGTGACCGGTTGTCGCTTGGGGCCGGTGAACTCGGCACCCGCCTTCGGCGGGTGCCTCGGTGACCGGTTGTCGCTTGGGGCCGGTGAACTCGGCACCCGCCTTCGGCGGG